>NW_027156624.1:1624-1805 GCF_002600585.1 Cystoisospora suis | reverse complement strand
ACACATGCAGATATGTAGAGAGAGAAGTCCTGTAGGCATACATAGATACAGAGCTATGGGCATACAGATCAGTAGATATACCTATGGATACATAGACATAGGTGGAGAAGAGACAGGAACAAGCCAAGGCAATTCTGAACGGAGGAAGTGAAGATTAGAAGAAAACAAGTGACAAAAAACA
>NW_027156624.1:765-1232 GCF_002600585.1 Cystoisospora suis | reverse complement strand
ACTAAGCAGAGAATCGAAAAGAGGACCACCTCCTCTTCCTCCTTCTTCTTTTTTCTCTTGTCCCGTGTCTTCGTTTTCTTTCTATAGAAAGCCGAAAAGGGGTAGATAGCTGACCTTCGTGACACTTGGAGTTTTGAGGAGACATTTGAGAGGAATGAAGCTAAGAAGGTGGCTGCATGCGTGACAGAACACTGGCACAAGCAAAGGATCTTCTCCACTTGCTCCGCGATAGAAAGAGGGATAAGGCGAATGAGCGAGAGGTCGGATTCCCCCTCTGCTTAAAGATCCCTGCGCCGATTTACATACAAGAAGACTGTCTGCTAGAATGCCTGGAAGAAGCGGATNNAAGAAGAAGAAGACGCAAGAGAGGTGCCAGGAGGTGCATAGGACAGCAGATGACGAACTGCTTCATGTGTATAGAGACCTCTCTCCACGAAAATACAACAGCACCGTAAAATCTTCTCAAG
>NW_027156624.1:0-314 GCF_002600585.1 Cystoisospora suis | reverse complement strand
AAGATACATAAATTAAAGATAGAGAAACAGATAGACAAAGATAGACAGACGGAAGATAGATAGAAAGGGACGAACATGTTCCAGATGAAAGAAGCTAGATAGCGCGATACCTATTTGCAGAGACGCCTACGTATATCTTTTATAGTAGATCTATATCTGTAGCTTTCTATTGTGTGTATACCCTCGTATCTACAGCGTACTGAGAACTACCTACGCTTATCTTCATATGCATAAAAGACTTCTGTCTACTCATTCTCTCTCGACAAAGAGGCCCTCCTAACTTTCAAAGTCTTCTCTATCTATCTAACTATCTA
>NW_027156623.1:0-20040 GCF_002600585.1 Cystoisospora suis | reverse complement strand
AGTCAGATCTGCAGGTCTGTCTGACCTCCGAAGCGTGCAGACAGGTGCGCGAGATACAGGGAGGCCAGACAGACCTGCAGATCTGACTCTTTCGTGTCTTCTCGTCGACCTCTCAGAGGCTTGATCTCCTGCGTGTGATGTCATGCGAGACTTGGCTGCGCACATGCTGCGCGCGCGCAGTGTAGGGTCACACCACCCTCATGAGTGAGTCTGGCGTGGTCCTGAAGGAAAGACCACGCTTGCCTCTCGTCCGAGGCATTCCTGCGACACTTACGCTGTCGTGCGGGCAGATAGTGCTACGGAGAGCTAGAGAAGGCAGCGAAGACAAGGGATGTATCACGAAGTCCGCAACCAGACTGCTCTGCTGATAAGAAAGTTTACCTGTACTTCTCGGCGCGCCATGGTTCCTTCCCCTTAGGGGGCGAGGGAGCACCACCCTCCAGGAGACAACAGGCTTCGGTCGGCTTCTGCAGTGGCCGCGTTAGCACTCTCACACTCAAGGGTAAGTGTTGTTTCGGACAGCTTCGAGACTCTGCAAGTTCCTTGTAGATTTCCAGTTATCTAGGACAAACCAATGTGTCCTCTCTGCCAGAGAGGAAACACAGGAGTACCCTGCTCAGCTGGCGGCGCAGCTCTTCTGCTGCCGTTGTGGAGTCGGAGTATGGGGCCGGAGTGTCCAACAGTGCACTGAGTTGCGCTAGTGCAGGTCAACTGGGACGAGTGCTTGCGCCCGGCTGTGAAGTTCCTTCCTGGTACCTGTGGGCCCACGGCTGGCACGCAGTAACGGTATAAGCAGATCTATATGGCGCGGGCACCGGGGCGAGTTCGCGCCGAGGGGCGGGCGAGGAACCTCAGGACTTTTGTTTGGTCATCGTGCTTTTCATGGCCAGGGACGTCCAGAGGGTGGCGCGGCCCGCCTCTCTTCAGGTGCGGAAGCGCCCTTCGCCCAGACGCCTGCAAGCTCAGTCTCTAGCCGGACACAGAAATGGGTGCCGTCTCTACGAAATCTCCTCTTCAGTGGACTCCCTCCGAGCGCTTCTTTGTATTGCCCGCTTCTGTGTATGGTTTGGTACTCCCTCTGGTCGTCAGCCACTTCAGACGCTTACGCCGTGTGGTGCCTTTCGAGGAAAGAGCAGTGAGCTCCGGACTGCCGAGCGTGTTGTAGCGGGCTCTTATCTTCCATGACACACGTGAAAGCATTGACCAAGCATGAGAACTGGCCAGGGTTCACTCTCGCGCGGTTGTCGCCATAACGCAGGTGCACACGCAGCAGTAGAGTATACCAAGCCATCGGCCCTGAGCTGTTTGTCACACACTCGGGGGACGCTATCGCTGTGGCCACGCCTGAGCCCCTTATTAGCGCCCCGTGATACGGCTCAGGACAAGAAACTTGGCTGTGACAAGCTGGCCCGTCCAAACACTTCGCGCGAAACGGTCGATCCGTTTTAACTACTCGTAAACTACTTGTGAAAGCTTTAGGGGGGTCTCTGCCATGAAGCCCGGTGTGGAACGAGCCTACTGGTTGGCATTGAGGTGTCGTCTGAAGTGACCATGCTTCTTTCTGTGTCTTGATCTTCTTCCTAACCTCTCCCTTGCTGTTTCCTTTTTCTTCTTCGAGATTTCACCTGTCGGTCACTTGCTCCTGACTTGCACACTGTGTCCGTGGATGGCGGAACACTGAACGGATTAACTTGCGAAGACACTAGGCTTTCAACCTCAAGCATCAGTAGCACCTTCAACAAGCCGTTGGTACTTCTGTATCGAGACGGTTTTCAGCTGGTCACGGAGCAGTCCCACAGTAGGAGTGCGCCCCTTGCCGTTATGCTACCACGGAACGAGTCACGACCTCGAGACGCAGTCAGTAACCACCGAGGAATTGGGCGAAGCAGTCTACCACCCGCAGCTTTGGTCGCTTCTTGGCGTAGGCACAGGGGCATATCTCAAACCATTAGATCACTCTCAAGCGAATGCCGAACGCCTGGTCTTGCTGTCCGTCTCTGCTTAGCCGCGGTGTCCCTAGCGTAGGAATCTCTTTCCCGAGGGGGCTGCAGGAGACCACCGTAATGAGGAGAAATGAGCCGTGGTTCGCTACGCGTGTATTCGCCTCGCTTATTGGTGGTTCCGGCTTCGGCCTTACAGCGTATCTGGTGTGCCTGACCGCTCAGTCAGTCATATACAAAAGCGCCATGTGCAATGTTGGCTTGACCCGCCCAGCACAACACGTACGTGCTCTCATCTGCAGCCATCGGCGGCCGCTATGAGAGGGAACCATTTGCAAGGCTGACTGGATCGAAGTCGAGAATGACTAAATTCGCACTTCCGGGCCCCTTCCGTGTTTGGACAGCCGCCAAGGGAGAGGGAACCATCCCTATACCGCAAGCCGTACGCGGTATAAGGGGTCACCCATGGCACCTTTACATGTCATCAGAAAATCTGGCGTGACCTGTTCTATGCTGACTATATCACGGCTGGCTAGCGCCCCTGAGAAGCACTGCCCTTTCGCGGGGGTCCTCTCGGCACCACCAGTTTTTCTCCTCGCTACTCCGTCTTCCAACGGCATACCCTTCCCCAAGGCGGCCAGTGGTGTTTGCGTTGCGGTCAGAAGGCAAGACAGGGTTGATCGTGAAGCCTGCATTACCACCCGGTGACCCGAGCACCCTTCTGACAGCTCCACAGTCGGCTACGCCGTGGAGTCCCGCTGCGAGGACAGCCTCGGCTCTCAACCCAACACCCTCATGACTATGGCGAAGGTGGTGGCTCAAAACAAGAGGTGATCTGCAGAGGACAGATTTGCTTGTTTTTAGGCAGGGGTTGTGTTTCTGCAAGCTAGCCGGTGCGGAGACGACGCCCGATGACTGCCCACTTTACGCTCGATGTGCTCGACCGCTGGATGTAAGTCGCAAACGCATAGCCGGCTAAGGACATTCTAGGGAATGCCGCTATAGATTGTGAAACATTCAATTATTAGAGCTAGGAAGGTAGGTTGTTGTAAACCAGAGTCGTGTTTCTGCACAAACAACTCCGAAACGCTATTATACAGTTGCATTTTGATAGGATGCATACGATACGCCTTAAGCCCCGACTGGTATTGCATGCCTGGTGACTTCTTTAACTCGTCTTACTACTGTCAGAACAGTTTTAAACCCAAGTACGTATCAGGAGAAAATCAACACAGAATTTCTGTAACGCAACACTGAAGAGCAGCTACTTGCTGTCGGGGTGCGAGGTGTAAGAACTGTGGTTCCCTGGGATGCAAATCACAATTACTTCACGAACAGGAGCAGTAACAAAACATATTGCCGACCCCACACCGTGGAAACTCCCCGCGGTCAACGCATTGTGCCGTCGCCCACGACTTGCACTGGGTCGACGCTGCGCTGAACACCAAGACAGAGAGGTTCACCGAACACGGGGGGCGATGGAGGATAAATGTAATCTGTGCAAGAAAAGCTCACTACGCGTCCTCGACATGGAATAAAGCCAGCGGCAACTGCTGTATGGATGGACCGTTCACGACACGTACTTGGACAAGTACGCCGAGACACAATCCTGTCCTGTCACTCACAGCCACGTTCGCGCCGATGTGTAAAACGACACGGCCTTTCGCAGCTCCGAAAAATCAGCAGTCGGAGCCGGGACAGCGGGTCCGAGTGACAGGAACGCAAACACGGTCTACCCCTTGCGAACACTTACAAAGCTTGTCACGAAGATGGCCCGCACCCCCGCTGTGCTAGCGGCGCCGACTCCCTCACACAACAGGTACTCTCGGAGCGTTCACAGGGCCCTGCACTAATGAAAAAGCGCTTGATGCTATTGGGAATCTGACGCCTGATTCAACCGGACTGAATGCGGGCTCGCACCTGTGTCACGCAGAGCTGGACACCAGAGATCGGCACAGTACACCGTGGGAACCAGCCTCCAATTTTTTGGTGCATCGTCAAAAACAACTGTCACGAGGAAGGCTCTCGCACACACATATCTCCAACGTGATAGTCCCACGCAATCACATCTGCCACAAGCTGGACTTCGCCAATGCAGAGCTCAGCTCCTTACACGCTCCTCTGCCCGCAGCGTTGGCTTGGGTGCTACTGCTTCGCCGTTTTTTCTTTCTTCCAACTACGTACTACTACGCACCTGTCGGCCGTGTGGCTTCGCTACTCGACGCCGGCAAAGCCTACCAAATAGGATGAGTTCGCAAAAGTTCCCGAAAACTCCGTAACATCACAGGTAGCCGTATCGTAATCCCTGTACTGCTAACAGAAACTACGGCAACGCGGAGGCACACGGATTTGTTCACTTGGGAGCATAGCAGATGGAACGCGCTGTGCCACAACCTGGACGCCAGGAGGGACCGCCCTCCGACGTACGTAAAAATCCTTCGCCTTCTCCAGAAATTCCACTCCCTGTCAGAAGGATCCAGCGCTCCTTGAATTCAGTTCACTGGCACACATTGCTTACCAACGGCAACGCAGTGCCTCAGACCAGCACAACTTGGCAGTCTGGTCAGCGCACTACCCCGATGTTTAGAGAGACCACCCCAAACGCCAAGTTGTCGATCACATCTAGGAGGATGGGGATCAACCACATTGAGCGATGTATTCACGTCACATGGACCGCTCAAGACGTCGTCATGTTTGAAGGATCGGGAGCTCTTTGAAGCCTGTAGGGCAGCGCGAACAAAACCAGGAGCAGTTGCCACCCTAACTTCGCGATGAAAGCTTGTGAACAACAGAGAAAGAGTTTCACCACGGCTGCCCACAGCGATGCCTTTGCAGCCCCTCACAATGTCACCGCGGGGAGTGGAGAAGCTGCCAGCTTCAGCCACTTCCAGTGACCGGGACGAAACCGACAATCGGGATATGCAGACGACGTAAGAACCAGGAGATTAGACTTCTTCCTGCCCAAGAGAGTAGCACGGGGCTATGGCTCTGCCATTCCCAGCATAGCAAAATACAAGGCACGAGAACTGCATGCTATGCGGGCGGAGAGAACCGGTATTCAGCGGAACGTTCCCGGGGAAACAGCGAGGACACCCACCTCTTGAGTTGCTTGATGCAAAGAGTGACGCCATCGTTCACGCTCCTGGGGAACATTTCAGCGAGATCCGGCTTCTGCAGCTGCTGATGCGCCCACGTCAAATTTGCCCGGATTTCCTCGACAAGCTGTGAAAAAGGACCCCAACAGGACGACCACAGTGACATATCGAGACTCAACGGTCCTCACGGAGATGGGCCAATCTGCTCAAAAATCGGACCGACCGGACAAGACTAGCAAGCACGCACAAGACGCATACTGCAGTTTCTGGCCTGGCTGGTTTTTTCTGGCACGCCTGCTCCCAAGAAGGAAAGAACCCGAGGATTTAACCTGCGGAGGCTCGTGTACGCCGATCCGCCATCCCGGTGGTTACAAAGTCCGGGTTCAGCCATCGGTGGAAAAGAATAAAAGGTGACACCTCCCCAACGGCGAAAGGAAGACACCAACCACAGCAGACGACTCTGAGTCTATCAGTGACCTAGCCCCATTGCGAAAGTCGAGTACATGCGAGATTTCTCTCTACGAGAGACATCCAGCGCTTGCCCCATTATTACACGTCCATAGCGCCTCACTCAAACATGGTGAAGCGGAACCACGAGAGGCCACCGGAATTACAGACGGGTACTTATGTCATAGACTCACGTCAAGGAAGTCGGACCGGCACATCTGCGGCAGGGGCCCTGCAATCTGGAAGAGAGCTTCCGAAATCCAAGCGACACGCTGCTGCACGGCCGGCTTTCTGCGCTGGACGAGGTCCTCTTGGAGTCCTTCCGAAAGAACTGAAACAAGAAAAAAAAAAGAGACGACCGGTGATGAATACAAGGAGCCTGCCGCGGGGGGCGCGGGGGGGCTCGCGTATAAGAGTGGAGAACTGCAACCCACACAGCGTCAGCGACACGGAGGAGAAGCGCGGCTGCGGAGCCCCGCGCTTCGTACAACTTGTATGACTGCAGATGGTCAGCCCTGCCCGCATAAAACTTTCGTCTCCGGGTCAGTACACAGCAGCCTCGTATGGCTGTCACCTCAACCAGGCAGCGACACCAGCTCTTCTGGTAGCGCTGCACGTCGCACAGCCGCCTAGTCTGCGGCCATGACCCACAGCAACTCCAGCTTACTTTTGACTGCCCCAACTAGAGCAGCCTGTCCGAGTGGAAGCGGATCGCGCTCGAAGAACTTGCCGGGATGAAGAGAATTGCACAACATGAGCACCCAGCCACCTCCTGTGTTTTGTTCGATGTCGGCGGCGATCGCTTGCGAGAATGCGTCCTCATACTTGTGCTGGTTGAGCTGCTCGAGCAACGATCTACGTAACTGCTCTGTCTCGCTTAGGGGACTATTATCTCCCTGGGCGCCGGGCATTTGCCCGGGTAACTGGGGTCGCGTGTGTGAAGCTGCAGCCTGAGCACTCGCCAATGTCCGCTCAACCCGCTGTAGGTCAGCCTGAAGCTGCTTGTGAAGCTGAACGAGCTGCTCGAGCGTTTGCCCATGGGTTTGCAGGCTTTGCTCTTGCTTTGTTTGCCGTTTCACGATCTGTTGAATATCCTGACCGCACTGCGAGTACACACTCAGCACCTGCTGGACTGTCTGCTGCTGCTGAGTACTCTGTGATGTGAGTAGTTGAAGCTGTTGGGTCTGTGTCGACGAAACTTTCTGATAGTTCTGCTGTTGCTGCGACTGCTGCCCCAGCAACTGGTTCAGGCTCTGCTGTTGCTGCGCCTGCTGGCGTTGGACAGCCGACAAGGACTTTGTGATCAAGTCCAGCTGCTGGGCACAAGAAAGAAGAAAACCATACGGAAACCGAAGACTTTGCATCGCGGTCGAACGAGAGAATGTCTCCGTTGGCACGAGTTTCTTTTCGGGACGCTCTGCGCACACAGTACTTACAGACTGTGCGGAACCGCCAAGAGGGTTCCGCACTATTCAGTGTATCTGACTCCGGTTCAGTCAGGGGGTTGAACAAATACATCCACTGTTTGGCCCCCCAGTCCCCTGAAAGTATACGCCTGTCACTGACAACCGGATGTTCACTACCGTGCATGCTTCTGCTCCGTTCTGCTGAAGCCAGACCCACTTTTACAACGAGCTCGCTCTGGGACTTGACCGCCTCGTCGATTCCGGCAACAGCTTGCTTGAGCATGTCAACGCTGTGAACGCCATTCTGCCGTTGTGAAGTTGCCTGCTGAGGAAGTTGCGATTGTACTCGCTGCAGGCCTTGTTGCAACTGGCTTTGGAGCTGCTGAATTGACTGGTCCACGGCGCTGCTCTCCAAGGCGGCCTGCCTACGAAACTCCGCCTAAAGAAAGAAGGACAAAGATTCGAGGTCGCATTGGTATACACGCGTTTCGGCCCCCGTGCCGCATAGCTATGGATGCGTGACATAGGCAATAAGATCACTTGGCAGCTTAACTGGAGACGTGTGCGTCATAAAGCAGTCACGCTGTACGCCCCGTGGCGGCAGAGCCACCGCAGAGACACAGACCTATTTTGAACTGGACGCTTTGAAGAAGTGCCTCGGGAAACCGGTCCGAGACTGGAGAGTACGGCAAGGGCATAGGAGGCGCCTGCTGCCTTGACTTCTGGACGGACCCACGGCACGGGGGAATGACCGTCAAAATTGCTGGGATTGTGGGGTCGGCAAAAACGGCAGCTGCGAGCTCGCCCTATTCGCAGGCACGGACGTTTGAATGACCTAGCGTGAGCCCCGGCGGCTTCTGGTTGAATGGGACATGGCTTGAGGCACACGGGGGGTCCGGGAAAGCACGGGGGGCTCACAAAAAAGATCGGATTAGGCAACTGTCCGCGCCATTGCAGGCGAAGGTCCGACTCTAGAGGCACAGACTTGAAGACCCAGGGTGGGCGCGAAGCGGCGTGCGCTTTGTACCAGCAGACCCCGGTTTGCCGTACTTTTCACGATGCACCTATCGGGTACCAGCGACAAAATTTTCTCACTGGCGAAGTGCACGGGAAGAAAAGTGAGCCGCAACAATAACTGATACGCAGCTAGACAAACATGGCTGCCTCCTTGCGCGCCACTGGAGACACCAGAATGTCAGAGAAGCCTATAAGATCTTCTCACCATCTCGGCAGCAACGACAGCCCTGACGTCGGTCAAACCAGCTCCGACAGCTTCTCTCATGCCAGGGACGACGTGCTGAGAAAACTGCCTAGTAAGCTCTGCTACCACAACCGGTGTGAGGACAGCCGAGAGAGCCTGCTTTTGCATCTCGTGATCGTGCTTCGATGCAGCAGTGGTGCCACGGAGCTCAGGACACGCAACAAGTGCCGCGGAGATCTGCGTAGCGAGACCTGGAGCAAGCGCCTGAAAACGTCAAACGCAGCCGATGATGCAAAACACAACGCGAGCCTGACTTGCATGTCCCGACAGACATGCAGAAAACGACCCAACTCCCAAGCTCGAAAGCCAGACAACAAAACGCTCCGACCTCTCCCAGAAAGACAGAGAGAGCGGTACCCAGCACCCAACAGCGAGAACGCCAGACTCCATATCCCCGGCGGTACAACATTCTTAGATGCCCAACCCGCACCTCCCCAGATTTTGTACTCCTACGGAGACTCAGCGGACAACAGCACAGACTTCCGCTGACAAAACAGTAAAAGTCCTTTACTGGGTAGCCCAGACGATGTCTGAATAAAGAGAATGAACGAGCATCACCTGGTATACTTAGACGAATACACAGGTGAGATTTCTTGGGAGGACACGTACTAACACCTGCGACCGGTAGATATGCAGTGCCAGACTCGAGCATGGTATCCTAGAGCACGCATTCGAGACGGGTATTCCTTACGCAAAGGACACTATGCACTCCGAGCAGCATCCAGACACGAAGTCTACAAGCAAAAAGTCCGAACTGGGGAAAGGACAGCTAGCCCAACACCGCCGTAACGGCCGTTACACTACGACAAGTTCACACAGTCGAGAACTAGCTGACAGGTCCGCTCGAATGACAGTTCACCCACATTCGGAACAATTCCCGCCTGAGGTACGTTCTGGTGCCTACCACTAAGAAGTCTGACGATACACTCACAATACTCGGTCGGCAGGACACGCCGCTATACCGAGAGGCATGCTGTGAAAAAATGGGCAGCGAGGCCGACATCGGCGCTTTCTGAGAAACGTTCAACCTGCTGCACTCTTCCCTGCACAACAGTGACGTACAGATATACTCTACGTCTTCGCCTCCAGCTACACACAAGAAAGGTTCTCAAGCTCCCGGAGATTCACGGCAGGCACACTCGTACTCGGTAACAATGAGTATGCTGCATCGCCTTAGACAACGTACCTGGATCTTGTTACTCAGACTATCACCCATCACCTGTAGTGCGCTAGCAAGCGCTGCGTCGAAGCCCTTCTTCGTGCGTGGCGTTTGGCCTGCAGCACCTTTTGAAACAAGGCAAAAAGACCATGGCACACGACACCGCACGGCGTTTGCTACCGACAGTTATGTAGAATCCCGATACAGGAGCGAACCCGAAATCGTGCTTTTCCGGCCCTGAAGCGTGCGGTCTGCAGTATGGCCTCTCTCAAACCGCACCAGTAGTGGCTATTCCAGGCGGCGCATTAAGCTCTTGAGCCTCACACGCACCCGTTGCTTCCCACCACGAGAACCCGCACTACTCTTCTAGAGCAGCGATTGCCCGGAAACTGCTCCTCCCTGTGATTCAGCAGATCTTCCCGGTGCGGCAAGAACGTATTGTACGAGTGATGAAATACATGCCGATACCCATCAAGATATCATCCCCTCCCTCCACGAGACGCGCCCCTTCGATTGAAAGACAACGACGAGCAGGACACGAGAGATGACCACGTGAACGTGAGAACTCTTGGTCCCGCGAACCACAAGGATGTACACTGAAGTTTAAAGGAATGCAACATTGTGGCGCCTTACCACGTGCACCAAGGGTCTCTGCCTCAGCGAGTTGTACTTCAGCGTCAATTGCATTCACGTTCGGTACCGCCAACTGCCCTCCCTCACTTGATAGGATTTTATTCCTTGGGGGTGCGACGCGCTGCGATCCTGCTTGGGTCGCTGTGCCATCCGTTGTGACAGACCCTGTCCCAGCTTCAGTTCGCTCCTCTCTTCGTCGTCCACTACACGAATCACCATTGAAAATCAACGACTCTTCTACTTCGACACCTCCTGACCCCTCGGACACTGAACTGTCGACAGAGACCACTACTTGGTTCCGTCCACGCTCTGAACAAAGTTCTCCAGGATGGGCTTTTAGCTGGGCGGGGGGTTGTCCTGAGAGAGACGACACAATCGGATCGCGCGTTGGCACTTCTGCGGGAGCCGTACTTGTCTCTGACGGTGCGTCCCCAGTCGGCGAAACAGTCTGGGATCCAGCTGAGCCCACACGTCCCCGACCAAGTAGCATCATCAGTATGTTCCGCGGAGTTTTATCATTACACGGGATAGCTTGGCTGGCTGGAATCGGGGAAGCCGACTGCGGAGGGGCAGCGCAGACGGGTGCCTCCTCCTTCAGCCTCTCCGAAGGTGCCGAAACGTTCTCGCAGATGCGTTGTTCTAGATCGGGCGACCGGTCCCTTGTCTTCAACTCGTCTGCGTCTTCAGTACATTTCCGCTTTCCACCCGTCGAAGCGTCACGAGCTTCCCCTTTGGTGTCCCCGTTTATCTGTGCTGGAGGCTCTGTCTCCCCACTTGGAGCCGGTAGGCCTGCTGACTCGATCCGCGAAACCCACTGAATGTTTGGCTGGCGGTAGAGGTCTTGAAGTGTTTTGTGAGACTCGCCTTGAACCAGCTCATGTAGCGCTAGATCCGCTGCTTTCTTCACGCAGAAGCTATAGACGGCAAGCTCACCAGGTTCCAAGGTCTCAAACTCGAAGTCCGAGGCACCACCGACACGCGCCGGTCCCTTTCCGTCCCCACTTGAGATTACTGTATAGTCTTCCGAAACTTCTCGTTTCTTCGGGCGGTACAAGGCGAAAATAGAAGAGACGCTTCTAATGGCGCGCTTAGGAGGAAGTGCTAAAAGGGACGGAAGAGGCAGTCTAGCTGCTTGTCTGACCGGACCAGAAAAGGCATCCGCAGACCTCAACTCACTGGTGCCCGCACTTCCTTCTCCCGGAATATCATTTGCTGAGAGCTGTTGATTAACCTCCATGAGAAGCACAGAAGAGCTGTCCCCACTTCCTGTCTCACCATCGCCTAATTCCTGGAGCCCCGAAGAGGCCTGGCGCCTTCTCTGGGGTACAACGCTGCAGGGCTCTTCGCCGCGATCTCCTTTTCTCAGCCGGCAGGTCTCTCGATGTACCCTGGTTCGTTCGCAGCCCGAGACGCTCCACATCACCATCCGTTGGGCTGGGTCGACACGGACGAAGGCCCAGGGCAGAGCGACGCCCCTGTCAAATTTCCTTTGTCTTGTCCCCGATGCCGCACATCCGACATCCAGAAGCAGCGTTTGTACGCAGGGACCGACAAGCGGCTGGCGACCGAACGAAGTAGGTGCTTGGCCGAATGGCTCAGTAGGTAGAAGAAGGGGAAATACTCGCAGACAACAATTCCGCGCGGACCCTACAAGAAGAAATACTCTTTGCTTTCCTCGTGTGCCTGCGTCACCTCTGTCCCTCTCCATCACGTCTTCCTCGGATGCTTCTTCCGAACCTCTCGAAGCGCGCAAGACATGCAAAGAAGAAATGGAAGTCAAAGACTGCGCAATCATGCCACTAGCTGAACTGTTCGCCTGACGCGTCAGCATACCGTTGGTGTCGTGCGTCGCCGGGTGCAGCACGTTACCGCCGGGCGACTGAAGTTTTCCTCCCCGTGACGGCGAGGCTGGACGCTCCAGCCCACGGCTTCCGGTCTTTTCCGGCGCCTCTGTTGTCGCCTTTAAGAAAAACTGGTCAAAGGGGTTGGAAAGAGGCCCACTGTGATCAGTATGAATCGTGTCGTCAAATGTTGGAGCCTCACGAGGCCCAGGTGACGCCGAGGGAGAGGCGGACGGTGAACGAACAGAAGGATCAAGCTCACACATTCCCGGGGGCACAGGAGCCGTTGGTAGGAGCTGCGCCCCCAGCAACTCGCATCGAGGAGAGAGGTTCTGAGTCGACTGGGAGACAAAGGAAGGTGGCACATTACAAACGACGCCTTCGGTTGGCTATAAGGAGAAAGGGCGGGAAGATGGTTCAAGCATAAAGGATCGCTTAGGCCGGAGGCGTCCGAGCAGGACACTCAAAAAGCGCGACATACTGATGTCCGCAGGTACTTCAGACCCGCACGTGTCGTACACGCTGGAACTGGATACAAGAGCTGGACGAGAAGTACTTTCAGGGGTGACCCCGGGAGTCTGATAGACGTAGAGCGCCAAACTAGACACCGTCGATCGCGAAGGACGTGCAGTTGTAACACAGCTTACGTATATCTATTCTTCTGCCCGCGGCCAGTAAAACTCTCACCCTCACACCGGGTAGCGATGCTTTCTCTGCCAAACCTCACACAACGAAACAACCGACGAGTCTCGACCGAGTACAACAAACAGATGGCCGTCGGTCGAAGGAATGCGTTCAGACACGCGCACACAAACAGGTAGACTCACGTGCAAGACTACCAACTATGTGAGATGCAGCCACTGAGGACACCTTTGCAAAGAAAAAGAAGTAGCTACAGGACCTACGGCGACCCTCGCGAGCCGAACAACCATGGCGCTTGATGCTGCCAACAGTACTTACCGAAATACGCCACGCCGCTACACAGTTTCCGCCGAACCCGACAATCAAGCAACCTGAGAAAGGACAGAATGTCACAGCTTGCACGGTAAAGTCTCCACCTGCCGAACCTCGCCCACCACCCAGGGCGGTGCGCATATGGGAGAGAGAGAAGCCCGGGCCTCCCCTAACGCCGAGGAAGGCCGAAGCAGAAAAAAGGGCGGGGTGAGAAGACGACGAAGAAGCGAACGTCGGAAGGGACGACGAGGAAGAAGAGGACTGTCCATATGCAGGCGAAACAGCAGCCGTAGTTGGTGTGCCCGCAGCTGCTTCCGGCTTTTGCTTCTCCAGTGCCCGGGCTGCTGCCCACGCTTCTCTTAAAGGCACGACGCACGCGCAGTGGGAAAGGACAGAGTCGTCTACCTGCAGAGAAACATGGATCCGCGTCAGTGTCAACGCACCGGGCGCTTAGACGAACGTGCATCGAAAGGGACGTACGAACTCAAATGATGGCGTCCGAGATACACGTAAACTGGGACCAGAGAGCGAAAGGAAAGGACAGCCCGGTGAGAACGTTCAACATTAGTCACTTTACCTTGAACTGCTCTGACGAGTGTCCACATCTACGACTGCCGAAGTGCAGTGTCCCGTAGACAGAAGCATCAATTTGTTACGGGGTGCGGAAACGCTTCACTACATCGAACGGATCAGTCGCTTACTGTAATGGGGTGCGGAAACGCTTCAGTACATCGAACAACTTCAGTCGCTTACCGCGAGAGGTTGCTTCTCAGGCGTAATACTCTGTGATACGCAGTAGCTTCGCAGAACAGGTAGACTCCAGACAACTACTTGATGGCTTTGCACAGTCACGAAGAACACACCCCCTCCAAGGAGTGTCGGGCCCGCCACGCCTTCAACCCTAGAGGCTTGTCTAGCTGCGGCCGTTCCGGCCTCCGGCAGCACACGTGGGACCCAGGTGACGTAAACAGAACATCCGGAGCTGCTTGAATCTGCACATGCTTCCGGGAAAGCACGATCTCCAGTACAGGAGGATTTTGGGAGCTGCAGAAGGAGAAAAGGCGAAGCGCCTCCTCCACTTCCTTTCGACGCCGGTCCCGCCGCGCTCGTGGAAGCCGAAGAAGGGCCCGGGATAGAGACTTTGAAAACGGAGACAAGGTTGTTGCTATCCGATACGAGCAAAAAATGCGGTTTACGATCTTGACTTAGGGAGACGGACACGGCCGTCGGCTTGGGAACGGGCGCCACTGAGGAAGAACCTGAGAGCTGATCTAGCAAAGACGCCTGCATCATCGAGGACAAAACACAGAGTGTTGAAAGGGAAGAATGACCACCTCTCTGCCCCGCGGTCCTGACCCCATGGACGCAAAGGCGCGTGTGCGAGGACCTCACTCGTCCGTTCCGAAACAGTCCAAGTACGAAGGGCCACGCCGCCCTGACGTCCCACTGCCCCAATCACTACTTCTCGAAACATAGTCCCACGGAGATGCGGAGAAGACACCCGCAGCAAAAGAACGATGCCAACAAACTACAGAGACGGCTCTGCCGTCCGAGAAACCGTGCGTTCGTGTGGGAGTGCAAGTCTCCACTTATGATGACGACATGCTTCAGTGCCAAGACTTCTCACACGGAACAGGTGATGAAGACGTAATTCAGTGTGCGTGTCCGGACTTTACCTTGAACGACTTTTCGGGGCCGTCCTCTGGACTACCAACTATCGGCATCAGCCTCACACTTGCACCGAGGCCGTACGCTACAAAGGTCGCGTTCGCGTCGATCGGTCTCCCCGGCGGTAGAAAAGCGGGGAAGCTCGCCGGCCATGAAGCTACGCCATCACCTTGCTTGTCCTTAGCCGTCGCCTGGCTTGCGGCTGGGCTGCAGGTCTCCTTTACGACCGCAACATCGTACGTAAGTCTCTTGAAGAGCGCTTCTGACACGGGGAAGGGCGAGCAGTCGCCGTAATGGCGAAAATACGGAAACGGTCGACTGTCTGCTTCCTCCATGGCACTTGGTTCTCCATCTTCAGAATCACAGCAACAAGGAGTCGGTGCTTCTAGAGGAACTAACTGTGAGGGGGACGTGAAGAGAAAAAACCGGAAACCGTCCTCTAGGAGAGCTGCTGCTCCCGGCAGAGCAAAATCTCCCCCATCCCCGCACGGGTTGTGCTCTACTGGACCTGACCTAAAAGGAAAAAAAACCAACCTTTCCAAGACACAGCCGTCGGAGGTCTGAGAGATCGGGCGGCTGTA
Source organism: Cystoisospora suis (assembly GCF_002600585.1). Lineage (NCBI taxonomy): Eukaryota > Apicomplexa > Conoidasida > Eucoccidiorida > Sarcocystidae > Cystoisospora > Cystoisospora suis. The sequence goes on along the minus strand of NW_027156623.1, from coordinate 5,055 downwards.
ACGCTCTTTCACCGCGAAGAAAAGCGCTCGGCTGACGTACCAGCTTATACACATCCCTGACCACACCTCTATCAAACCCGACGAAACAAAACTGCGCCCTCAGAGAACGCGCGCCCCTAGACTGCCTGTGTGGATAGCTGAGCGGAACAGTGTCTCCGTGTCCAATGGTACGCCGTGCACAGAAGCGCGAACAAGAACGGAAAAAACGAGACTAAAATTTGTTGCCACAAAGAGAACTGGGCGCTCTGTGAGGCAGTCGTCTCGCACTAAAGTGTTTGTAGAGATACCAAACCCGTCCCTACCTGCAAAGAAATGCGGCGTCAGTACGAACTAGGGAAGAGGTTCAAAGACTACCCAATACACGCGACGCCGGATGACACTAGAATGGACACTTTTCGTTGTCCATCACTAAGAGGCCTCCTCTTACACGCACACACGCGTACGTACACGTACTCACACCCTTCCAGTAACACAGCATAAAGCGACGGGTTCACAAAGCCGACCGACATACAGCCTTTACATTTGTCTGGCTTTCTCCCCCAGGACACGAAGGCGAAAGTGCAACGCGTACGGACGCGGACAAAACGGCTAGTACACTGAACTGCAAGCCTGGAAGGGAATGATGCGTGTTCGGTAGAAAATGCTAAAGGTGGTACACTGCTGAGCACGTCCTAATGCTTGGTGAGACGCCGACAAATACTCGGCCGGTGCTTCATGTCATGTCTCAGACAGCACATCTTACTGGGACTTGCTTGGCTCCTCTACGTGAGCCTGGCTTTCAGGGCTTGGCTTGCTCTGCGGCTCGTCCCGTCTTGCCGCTTTCCCTCCTTGCACGTAGTCCGAGCTCACGGCCGACGACCCGCTTTCCGGCTCCGGCGCAGCCTGCGACATGGTTTCAGTTCCCATGCTTCGTTGTCAGAGCTAGAAAAAGAGAGCTCGAGTTGCCTAACTCGATCCCAGACTCCTCTTCAGGCCATTCAGTAAGGGCGAGAGGAGGAGGGAAACCTGACAAGATGCGCGCCGCAGAAAGGATAGTGGGCTGGAAGAGGAAGAAAAAAAAAAAAAACCTCCTGGTGACTGCCCCCCTGACAAGATAACGAACGTCTAACAAAAAAGCGGGGAGGTGCCACGGACAGGGGCCGAGGACCGTCCTTGGAAAAGTCTGACAACTGGAAAGGCGCAGAAAGAGGAAAGTACTCCAGACTGAGCACCTGCAGCGGAGGTTACAACACGCACAGGCGCGAAGCTGCTTTCTCAGCACCTCGCCAGTCGAGATCTCTTCCGGAGTCCTCGACGGCGGGGGTGAGATTCCTGTCGCAGATGTGCCTGTCTCCCTGATGAAACAGTGTGTAGTATTGAGTAGCCCACTGAGCGGCACAAGAACAGAAACTCCTACGTCAAGATATAACGGCGTTGCTCATCTTTTTCACAGCGTGCCGCCTTCTCGTCGGGATAAGCCGAATAAAGACCAAAAACAAAGTCGCAAAGTAACAATCCGTCCGTCGTTGCAGCTCCTACAGATCCTGACCAGTACGAGAAAGAAGTGGCCCGGGCGGATTACGATCCTTATAGTGATTCGTACGTTCCGAGTTTTGCCGCGTTCACCGGGAGATCTGCTTGCAACGTTCACCTGTCCCCATGGACACGTGGAGTGGTCCAGAGTCTTCACTTATACGTGAAGAAACGAGTACCGGGAGTGACCAACCGAACGTTAGGCCGAGAACCCTCCCTTGCCGTGTGTGGGCACGCAACTGTAGCAAAACCTTGCTTTTCCTGAGATCGTGGCTGCGTTTGCAGATGCGCTTGTGTACGTTGCTTTCCACGAGGGGGGACAAGAGAAGATGGCTAGTATCAAAGATTGAGTATGGAGACTCCCAACGGCGCCTGGTACAGCCGGGGAGGTAAAAGAAACGCGAAGACGACGGCGAACACAACCGGAAAACAGAAGATGGAAAAGAAGAAAAGAAGGGCTGCAGGCCTCGCACACCCGGACCGAAGAACCGAACTACGGAAAAAGAGCTCGGACGTTCACGCCGTTGACGGAGACTAGCGACGGAAAGACGGACAACCGAAAAGCGAACGGACAGTCACTTCTATCACCTGCTGCCAAGGATTCAGGGAACAGCCAGAAGCTCCCTAGTGCACAACAAGCGCGAAACAAGTCGGTGTAATTCACCGCCGACGCAGCCTCATTCACGCCGCTGTCTTACATCCTGCACGACTCTGCTCCATACTCCAGCATCGAGGATGGCTGAAACAATCAGAGGAGCAAGAGCTTGAGGCACCAGGTACTGCGTGACGGGGAATCGCATGTGTCTCTGCCGACCTGCATCATTTTCCCGACGAAGCGCGAAGTCGTCTTATAAGTGAGCATGCGCAAGCCCCGACACCTGAATCGACTGTGACCACGGTCAGTGAACGTATTTGTGCTGCGGCATCTGCAGTGGCACCGCCGGCTCGTCGCACCTTCGAGTGAGGGGGATCCGCTACGATCTTAGGCTTTCGTAGCTACAAGCTGATACGGACTACAAACCCGAGGCCTGCCAGATAGTGGCTTATTCTATTCCCTGGCGGCCGCGTGTGCAGGATTTCATGAGTCTAATGCTGTTCGGTCCGACTGGTACGAAGGTTGCAAGTGTAGAGGTTCATTGTACAAGTTTTTCTTCTGCCCGGCCCCGCTGCGGCCTGCACGACATTTGTCCTAGTAGGTCGGGCACTCCTGAGCACAGCGCCGAGCGGGCGCGGCAGGCGCCGCTCGACGGAAAGCACAATGCTTCCTGCCATGCATATGCATGTTCGACACATCGTCACCACACGCGCATTATAGAAAGACTGCGCGGGTCGCGCCGATCAGAGCGCGCACGGCGTGGCGCAGACTGTCACAGACAGGCCACAGCACGAGCATGTCACCAAGGCCGTCGCTTACGCCACCTGTATACTCGGGAATAACTGCTGAACACCCTAGCCGGGGCGTAGACATTATGGTGTACTGGCAATATGCATCCACTCCGCCGCGTTCTCTGGTATTCCGGTCGGACAACGAGCGAAGTGACTTCATGGAGGCATTCTCAAATCTGGAATCTTCGACGGTCGCTCTTGGAGCACACACTACAGCATAGTGAAGTCGACTCCAGCATGCGGACCAGGATCGTGGATACAGACGCGAGCAGCTGCAGCTTACTATAGCGGACGGGTTTGCTGCAACTCAGTATCCGGCAAGCGCCATCGCTTTTCCTATCTGAGACGTGGGGGTGCACATGCTGGGCCCGACCACCCTGACCGCGACCGTGGCGTCATTCTGATTTTCAGACCTGCAGAATTCGACTGGATTGTCCCTCGGCATCCCGAAGGCGAGCGCCGTGAATATCTCCTTCTGCCGTAACCGCTCTGCGAGTCGGCGCTGCGGCCACCGGAGAAGAAGTACGGAACCACGACGAACAGAAGGCGACGGAGGGGACTCTACAGACTATGGGAATGTTGCCTCTGTTGAACAGCTAGTCGATTACAATGTTCTGGTCACTGGAATGGACACTCTCCCCGCTGAACCCTGTGCCCTCCTCGTCTGGCAGCCTTGAACGTCAATGAAATGTGCCGGGAGTGTGCCAGCCGGAGTCCTGTAATCCCGCTGGACTCGGAAGCCGTTTTTCGGGCTCAGCAACATGGAGAAAGAGTTCTATCTCCTTCGGCCACCGGAGAATGACAGTCATCACACTTGCATATTCATGCACGTTATATTGTTTGACTGTCTTGGAGACCTTTCAAGCGTCTCCGGTATATGAGTTCGCTCCATACTTGGTACATGTCTCACGCGTTCCCATCCCCTGTGACATACAAACGGGGAAAATGGTCCCGACCAAAGGTAAGGGGAACGATTCACGCCGCCCGAGAATTCCTCGCGCAGACAAAGAATTGGTTACTAACTTGGTCTCATCTGTTGAAGCCTGTGGCTTTCTGTCCTTCCCTCTTTGTTGCTCTCCGGTGAGCCAAGTGTTACCTCCCCTCCCTCACACGACGCCCCGCCATGAATGGGCTTCAGATTCCCAGCTCGGAACAACATACAGACTCCGCCCCTCCTGGGACAACCACATGCAGCAGCAGGAGAGCATGCCAAGGCCAGTCAAAAAATTCCGATACTCTCACCATCGATTGACGGCCTGGGGGTGCCGTCGTCCGTACCCAGCCCCGTAGTAGGGGTAGCCATAGCCGTAACTATAACCACTGTCGTAGGGATACCCGTAAACGCCAGAGTACGGGTATGAATAGCCATATCCAGCCCAGCCGCGACCCCATTTCCTACGCGCTAGACGGTCTCGCTCGCTCTCTAGCCTGCTCGCTACGTCTTCATCGGGCTCCTCCATCTCCTGGGCCCCATCGGAATCCTCCATCTTCGGGAACATGCCGTCTTCGGTCAGCAGCAGTTCCTCGCCGTCACGCTCGGCCTCCTGCAAACAACAGGAAGCCAAATTTTCAGCACGCGATCCAGTTGGTGGCGCTCGCTCTGCGCTTTCCTGCCTGGGGTCTGGTGCGGTTCACTGCAACAAGAAAAAGAATGTCGGGTTGCGATGGTTACTTACGTTTTGACCGTTGACGTCGACGGCCAATGCCAAAATGAAGGCGAGTAGAACAAGCTGGGTGTAAAGCTTCATGGTGATAAGCGTCCGTCAAGCCTGCCACGCCACCACAGCAGGGTTTGATTCACTAGCTGGTCAACGCATTTCACACCTACGTGCCTCAGAGGTCTTCCTGCGGGATCTCGCTCGTTCCGCGGCTCACACTCGAAATCTACGAAAGCCGCAGTACCCACTGTAGAACCTCCGCCGGGGAGAGAGGACACAAGGCTTCCTTGTTGTCGCTAAAAAGAATGTTAAAGGAAGTGACCCAAGACGCAAGCGAGACTTCCCTGGGGCCTTGACCCGAAGGGTCAGATCTGTATCGGCGGATTCCCCAGACATGCGCTAGCCGCTTGACCGCTCACGTGGCGGGAAGCGAGCAGGTTCCCGGATGCACCTCTACGTCCATCCTCGAATTCCCCTTCCATTTCCTGCAGCGCTGCAG
>NW_027156622.1:2499-3223 GCF_002600585.1 Cystoisospora suis | reverse complement strand
GAGCCGGCTGCGGCTCTCTGCTTTCACGGGCAGTGGAGAAATGCGTGTCCGCGAGGGCGATCAGTCTGCCCGAGGCAGCCGGGGTTTAGCTTCTGGTTTCGCTTTCCCTTCTGCGTGTCCCACAGCTGTCCGGGAACTGCTGTCTTCACCACGGGTAGCACTCTCCCCATCCCCGATCGTTGTCTGGGCGTCGCTGCCGTCCCCTTGAGCAGGCCGTTTCGTCGCCGGCTCGCGGTGTCAGCCGCCTGTATTGCGCAGTGTCCAGCACGTATGTGACATACCAGGGGCGAATCACTGCTGAAGGAATGAACTGGCGTTAGGGCCTGCGGGGGGGCACCAATTCCGCGAGCGCCCTCGAGAACGGATACAAACTGAAAAATCCGTGCACCTAGACCAGAAGCGCGACCTATTTTGCTTCTCAGTCTAAGCTCTTTCCGGTGCCAAGGCGGGGTCTCTAGACGCGAGTGAGAAAAGATGAACGTCAGGATACAGCGTGGCCACCAGCAAAGCGTGCGGGCTTGCCTACAGGCACCCCCCCTACGGATGTATGGAGCGTACGGTCGGGCAACACTCGGAGGGACGGCACAGCGCCATAGTCGTTCAACAAGAAAACCTAGTTGCTAGTTTCTATCGGAGAAACTGCAAGATGTGAATGACTGTCGTTGGCTCGCGCCATGCGGTGCTGGGGTACGTTCCGCTGCGCCAAGAATACACAGTTCTCCGG
>NW_027156622.1:1988-2185 GCF_002600585.1 Cystoisospora suis | reverse complement strand
GCCTCCTACTTTGCAGAATAACGGCATGCTAGGTTCAGCGCTGCCAACAACTATACCTTTCGATAGCTGCACAGGCCCTGAAAGGACGGACGGCGGCGGGACTGGGGAAGAGGTTGTCGATTTACCTTGGAGAAAGTCGTCCCTGTGATCTTTCTGGTCAGGCTCCGGATCCATCTTGCGTTTTCTCCTGCAGGGAC
>NW_027156622.1:0-1955 GCF_002600585.1 Cystoisospora suis | reverse complement strand
GGCTGCTTTTGCAGCGACGCTAATGACCGGTTTTATTCACAGGCGAGAGGCTAGGAGGCCACTCTGCGCCCCTGCACAGTCCATGTGACGTCGTGCTGGAGACAGAGCTCCAGCCTAGTCTTGGCTGCCGAACTGGCGCCGTGCTCGGCCATACGCAAGTAGCTGTCCCTGGCTACGGCCATACCGCGCGAGAGCATCGGTCGTTTGAGAGACCCGAGTGTTCCTGGTTCCGCCGGGACGGAGGACGCTGACGCGGTCGCCAACGATTCGACAGTGCTATCCCCTTTCTCAGTCTCCGGCAGCCACTTCATCTTTGTCCTCGGAGGACCTTCTGATGCTGCACATAATTACGGACAGACGCCAGACTACTTGAATAGGAGAAAAGCCATCTACCGCGCGAGGCTGCCCTGATAGACGTGTTACAGATACACAGCTTCACACGCTTCAGAAGCAAGCAAACAAGGTCCCGAGCTCTCCGCAAATACGCGGCACGTTTCTCGGGATCTGGAAGTGCTCTGCCATCGTTTTCTCTGTCGGCCACGCATCAACTCAAGACGCGTTGCCTGCAACTCTGCTTGTGAGCGCTGCGCAGGCCGGAGAACGGAAGCCATCTCCACCACGAGCCGTATGTTGGTCGTGGACCCCCGACCTTGTATCTCGCGAGCCCTGGCTACATTCAAGGTGAAGCATAACTTGAGAGCCGCTGACAGACATTTCACGTATGCGTTTCACCGAGGAACCTCCCTGTTGCCAAATCCCGATCACAGATCTTTGGCCCCCTACAAACATGCGAGCCAAGTACTACCCTTCACTTCTAGAGCCATCCTAATCCAGGGTGTCGGCCATAACCATTCTGCGTCTGTAGTTCTGCTTCTTCTTCGTACGCATTCGATACACCTGCGCCCCCGGGCACGAGTGAACAACACCTTACAGTCTTCGACTACAGCATGCTGAGGGGCGTCCTCCCCATCTTCGGCTCCTGCAACCGCAATTCACAACCGAACAGGCACACGACGTGGCCTCCGCTGATGTAGAGAGTGGCCACCAGCGACGTGTGGATCCGCGTGCTGCTACTACACGTCGTCGATGGTGGTAGTTGTCCCTGAGTTCCAACCAGGTGGTAAAACAGAATCATACCCATCTAACGTAAAGTTTGGCAGGGTCTTCCATCTGTCAGTCCCAGTCGAGCGCGCGCGCTTCCCTGCCTGTTTCTTCGTCGGGTCATCTCACCGACATAGCTGTCACGAGCACACCACTAGCCCCGCTTTAACGCTGGCTCCAGCACTACCTTTTGATGGCGACGCAGGATGTGGAATGAACAAGTCATGTGGCGCTGGATCCCATACGGCGGAGATCTCCTGCGCTGGCGCAAGCGGGGCTGGCGGAGCTCCGGCTCGTTCATCGATGTGAGCCTGTTCGTCAGCTTCCGGGGAGCTCCACCATCTTTCCTCGTCCGTTAGAAGTTCGAGCAACTCTATACACAACATGAGCGTTTACGGCACGACAACATGACGTGTTGCCACTTGTAGTGCAGGGAGCTTCGCCTGAGCAGCGTCACAAGAGATCCCCGCGTCTACACTCCCACGCGCAGAGGCACCGGCACGCAGTCCAGATATCAATCGCTCGTCATTCCGAGATACTGTCGAGCCTAATCACTTTCGGTCGCTCCGCCGGGAAGCCACACTGCGAGCGGTGTCCCCACGCACACAACAGCTCACCATCGAAGGAAAGAGGAGACAATGGAGGCTCTTCTCGCTCCGGGGACTGAATCGATGGCGCTGAAGCACACAAACCAGCAACCCCCGCAATACTCCTCTCAGGTTCCGGCGACGATTTGGCTCCCTCTGCAGACAATCTTCCAGACGTATGCGCAGCGACAGGCCGCCACAGAAGTTCTGGCATACGCACACACGGCCAGTGGAAGACCGACTGACTGCACTATTCTGTATGCGCGC
>NW_027156621.1:0-399 GCF_002600585.1 Cystoisospora suis | reverse complement strand
ACGCAACGTGACGCCACAGAAAAGAGAGAGACCAAGGTCCGGGAGGTATGAAGAACGAGGTGTCCGATCAAGCGACCCGGGCCGATATGCATCGGATCGACCGGGCGAGCCGCCGCCAGGACCGCATTGCTTCGGATGCGGCCAAAGAGGACACATGGTGGCCAGCTGCCCGCTTAGGGGCGCAAAAAACTAGGTTCTCGGCGTGAACGGGGGGGCCGCGTCGAGCCCAGGAGTAGACCTCCCCAACTCAAGGGCAACGTGAAGTACTCTAAGACGATCGAGCAGCGCCCAGGCGCGACCGTTTCAAGTGCTAGGGCAGAGGCCAGAAGACCTAGTGAGTGCAGTAAGGTGCCGAACGTGCTAATCTACCCTAGCGATGCCGTGGAAGTGCCGTTTGTG
>NW_027156620.1:0-13190 GCF_002600585.1 Cystoisospora suis | reverse complement strand
TTCTCTTGGTGCTTCTAGAGATATAAACTGAGACTCGTAGATAAAGAGCTCTCACCTTCTTGCATAGGACAAAGGAGATAGGAGACACAAAGAAACCACAAAGAAAGAGTCAGAAAGACAGAAAGAGGAAGTTTGTGTTGGAGATGTCTGTATAGGGTACAAGGTGGATATGTCCAGAGAGAGAGAGAGAGAAAGCAATCGAGAGAGGTAGATAGATCAAAGATAGGTAGATAAAGTTGTGTAGGTTTATCGAGCGAGCGTCTTTCTGTCTTGATCCTGGTTTGCATGCAGGAGGGATGTGTGTGAATGGTCTGGAGTGTATTCGTTTCTATACTTTCTTCACGTGGCTGTGTGAGGGGTAAAGTGACGACGTAATGTCTACGAGAGAGGGAGGCGTCTCCAGTTCTTTCATTATATCTATGAAGACAATTCCATCTCTATGTGTATACACCAGCGTATACGGATCTATAGATCGATCTATCTGTTTATCTATCTATATATATCTCTCTGTATATATGCCTTGATGTGGCCGCTGAATGTAAGAGTGTAATTATTCAATACTAGCTTGCATGCACGGGCAACACACAGACAGATAGACGGACAGACAGATCGATAAGCAGACAGCAGACTGTCTGAGCTTTCTCGTGTTGTTTCTTAGGAAGATCAGCATGTGCCTCTCCCTCTTCTCTCTCCTTCTAGTCGGTGCATGTATGCATATAGATGTATCTAGTACCTACGAAGATCTTGTATTGAAGCTCCTTGCACCTGTTTCCTATCTGTCTCCTATGTATGTTTCTTTATGATATAAGGGTGATCTTTTCTTATATCTTCTTTGAATGAACTTCTCTCTATGCCTTCTTGTTTCTCAAGACTTGTACATCTTCTTCATGACTCCATGTTTCTCCCTTTGTTCTTCTTCTTCGTTCTCTCTCTTCTTTTGTGGCTTCCAGCAAGATGGAGAAGGGTTATTTGATCTAGAGAGATGTATAGATGATTTCGTCTTTCTCTGCTTTTTATGTGGCAACGATTTTCTTCCTCATCTTCCTCACCAATCGATCCAAAGAGGGAGCATCGATGCTCTTGTTCAGCTGTATGTACACCTGAGACCCAAGGTAGTCACCGACTATCTTACCCAAGAAGGGAAGGTCAATTTGAAACAACTTCAAGTCTTTCTTCATCATCTAGCCATGGTCGAGAAAGAAACGATTCGCCGAGATCTTCAGAGAAAGGTAAAAAAGAACAAGAAGAAAGAGAAGAGAAGGTTGAATATTAGAGAAAGATCGGTCATCGTCATGATACCATCAAGCATGCATTCACCATACAGATCAACATACACTAGCTAGCTACATGTCTTTCGATAGAGATTTCTCATGACGAAACTTCCGTGATGGAATCACCTGTCTCGTGAGGCCGCGCGATCCCACCGTATTGGGTTGACTTCAGTCTACTTTTCGTGAAAAAGAACATTAAATGAATGAACGAGCAAAGATTCTCTCTTATTGTAGCGACTCCCTCTTTCTTTCTTTCTCTTTCTCTTCTTCTTCTCTCCTCTCCCTCTGTTTTCTCCAAGTTCAGGTATCTTTTCTTTCTTGTACATCTCGCCCGTGCCTTAAGATCTCTTCTCTTTCTCAGTCTTTATGAAAAAGAGATTCATGTGCATTTCTGTATTATATTATGCATGCGACTGTTTCTCTCTGTCTCTTTCTTCTCTGGTTAAATATATACAATCGGGGTGCACACCTATGTATAGTATGAGAGAAAGAAAGAAAAACGGATACCTGAGCATAGACCAACTGTCTATACACCTCATATGGGTTTGCTGCGGTGTACGTACAGAACACATGTAGAGATAGATGGAGATCTCCATCTTCTTCGCTCTCTTCGTTTGCAGAAAGCTCGTGTGTATGTAGATGTCTGTACAGAGCAATCCAAAGAAGAATCGTTGGGGAATAGAGGAAAGAGAGGAGAGATACAAAGAAGAGAAGAAGAACGAGAAAAAGAACAAGATGCTGAGAGATCAAACCCTTCAGTCAATCGGAAGACCTAGCTTCTTCTTCTTCCTCTTCTTCTTCTTTTTCCTCTTGGGTCGCCATCATTCGCTTCAGTTAGGTTTTCTTTCTCTCTCTTTCTTAATACATAACGGTCTATCATCCCTTCACTAACTCCCTCTACAGCTTCTATATAAATACGTCTATTTGTAGCTGTCTTTACAGATAGGTAGATAGATCTTCTTCTATAAGAAGGATGTCTTGGTAGAGAGAGAGAGAGAGAAAGAACTTGGTATGAATGAGGGGGTCTGGTCTTCTTGTTTTATCTTTATCTTTGTCTTTCCTTCTTTCTTTTTCTCTCTTTCTTTCTTTGCTTAGAGTCGGATGCGTGAGAAGAATGAACAAGAGAAACAGATGAAGTTGCTTGAGAAGGCGAAGGCAATCGCACAGGATATTCAACGAAGAGATGTCTCTTCTTCGTCTTCTTGTACGAATCGTGCTCCAGCAGGAGGAGATCTGAGTAATGCGAATACGCTCAAAGAAGAAGAGAAGAATAAGAAAGATAGAAATTTCCAGGAGACTAGCGAAAGAAAGATAGGAGAGAAAGGAGCGAACGGCGAAGTGTTAGAGTTGACGTCGAACGAGGCTGCAGCGAGATTACTAAAGCAGGAGATAGAAAAGAAGATTCTTTCTCAAGATGATAAAGGAGGAGTTAAGAAAGAAGAGCAAGAGAATCTAAAGAAGAAGACAGAAGAGATCTCCGATAGAGAGAAGCCTTTTTCTTCTTCTTCTCCAGTGAAGGGGACAGCCGTGACGAGCCATGAAGCCAAAGAGGAAGAAAAGAAGAGCAACCAAGAAGAAGAAGAAAAGGATTCCTCTTCATCTATGAAGAATGAACTTTTCCAAGAGAATGAAGGAACAAAAGAAGAAGAAGAAAAGAGCTTAACATGTGTAGATACCATCGATCCGGAAGGAGGTCTCCCCCCACGTAAACGCCGAAGAGGCGACAAGATGAACTGTGAAGAAGGGAAGCAAGATGTCTCTTCTTCTTCTTCTATGGTGTCCATTCCTGTCACTGGAGAAGAGGAAGAAGGAAAGAGAGAGAGAGAGATCGTAGGAGCCTCATCGACGGGTCCTTCTTCTTCTTCTGGATCTCCCCCTTTAGATAATCGAGACTTCATTGAGAAAAAGCTAAAGAGAAAGAAGATGGGAGAAGAAGGAGAAGAGGACAGCAGTGAGGGCAACCAAGCAGGGAGTATAAAGACGAAGAGAGAAGAAGATTTTGATGCCTTCAAGATGAAACTTTCTGAGAAACTCCATAAAGAGCTAGATAACCATGCCCTACTGTATGACGAAGTCGATGGAGGTGTAGGATGTGCAGATCGAAATGTATGGAGAAGGAAGTACTACATGCAAAAGTTTCACCTCCCGAACCGACCAACTCTCTCTCTCTCAGAGCCACAACAAGCACAGCCACAGCACCAAGAAGGAAGAGAAGAAGAAGAAAGAAAGAAGAAGTTGCTAGATGAAGATATAGAAGCTCTATCACGTGATGTAGCTCTCGCATATATCGTAGGTCTCCAGTGGGTTCTATACTACTACTTCCAAGGCTGTAAGAGCTTCAACTGGTTCTATCCTTTTCATTATGCTCCCTTAGCCGTCGACCTTGCAGATGAATTGAAAAGAAAGCTAGGAGGAGGAGCAGGAGAAATCAATTCCAATCGAGCCTCCTATGGACGAGAAGCGACGAACTCTTCTTCTTCTTCGGCATCTTCATCTGCGACACCATCGATACAGGACAATCGACAGATAGACAGGGAAGGAACGGTCAAACAACTACAGCCATTTGAGGTGAGTTTGCTCCTCCTCCTCCTCTTTTCGCTGTGACGGCAATAGTGTGTTTTCATTCATGTATATGTATGAGTTGATATGTACACGCAAGAAGAAGACGATGCATGAGGAGAGAGAAAGAAAAGCGAGAGAAGAGGAGCAGGAGGAGAAAGAAAAGGTGAAAAGAAGACGAAGAGCTTCAGTCTCTTCTTCTTCAGAGACACCAAAAGGATGATAGCAACGTGAGAAGAAAGATGTGTTGGCTTGTATGTTGATCTTTCTTTCTTTCTTTCTGTTTTGTTTGTGTATCTTTCCTTAGATAACCTTCGAGCTAGGAACGCCGTTTCGAGCCTTCGAGCAGCTCATGTCTGTCTTACCTCCTTATAGCGCCTCTTGCATGCCCCCAGCGCATGCAGCTCTCATGACAAATCCCGTCTCTCCCATCTCTGACTTCTATCCAACAGACGTCAGGATGGATCCGAACGGAAAGAGGTAACACACCCCTCACATACACTCTCATATATATATATATATATATCTGTCTCTCCTCTATCTGTCGGCTCCACTTATGTCTAGTGTATGTGTGAGGATGTCTCTCCTACTAAGGTGAGTAGAGACGGAAAAGACTCTTCGGAGGTGTGCTGAGGAAAAGAGGAAGAAGGAGGAGGGGTGGTAGACGAGCAGCACTGGCATACATCCTGAGTGTGGATGGATATACACAGATATACATATATAGGTATGTATGTGTGATGCATGCACGGGTGTATTTTGGAGAGGCGTTTAGAAAGAGAGAAGGTAGGAGGTGTATATATGTCTTTGTGTGAATCTTCTGTTTGGAGAAGAGTACATGGACTGTCTAACAGAGGGGGATAGGATGAAATACCCCCTCAAGGAGAAAAAGAGGGAGGGTAGCTTAGGTGGATTTGTTTGGTTCGTCGAAACCGACATGCGATGTATCTCTACCTATCTCTCTCTCCTCTGTGTCTCTACATGTATGCCGTACTTATATATACACGTTCGAATTCTCTATCTCCGTCTATTCTCTCCCCTACTCCTATCCGTGTATCGTCTCCCCTACTCCTCCTATTTCTCTCCATCTATCCTCTCTCCTACTCCTGTTTCTCCCCGCCTATTCTATCTTTCTCTACTCCTTGTGTTGCTCTAGTTTGTATCGTCTTGACAACTCGGGTCATCTCTCTCTCTGTCTGTCTCTTCCTCCAACGCTTCATCCATTCCTCTCTTTCTTTCTTTCTTTCTTTTCTCTTTTCCATTCCTCCATTCATCGATTCTCCTCCAAGTATCTTTTCTTCTTCAGTCATTTCTTCTTGCTCGCCCCTTCCCTCTTCTTCTTTTCCTTTCTCTTTCTTGTCTTCTTTAGGTTTCAGTGGCAGTGGGTAGTGTTGCTTCCCTTCATTGACGAAGAGAGACTGCTGAAGAACTGCAAGACTCTAGAGAAGCTTTTAACAGAAGAAGAAAGAGAAAGAAATCGGCGTGGGTGTGATCGGTTGTTTGTCCATAAGACTCATCCTCTTGCATGCAATCTTAAGGATGTCATTGAAAACTCCCAGTATGGCCGAGGTGTTTTCTCCCATGAAGACGTTGACGATCTTTCTCTTAAGAACGAAGATGCTTATAGCGGTGTAAGAGGAGAAGGAAGACTTCTCTCTGTCTTCTCTTTAGAGTCGACTTCCTCAAGAAATCTTCGTGATACGGATGAGGAGACGGAGGAGAGTGAAGTTGGAGAGAAAGAGAGAAAGGAAGAAGAGCCCAAGGAGGCAGGGGTAGGGAGCAAGAAAAAGAAGAAGAGAGGAATGACAGGAAAGCTATATAGAAATCAATATTCGGTCCAAGCAGGTGAATACGTCGCCAGTCCAATAGGTAAGTAAGACCCCCCCCCCCAGATGGCATGCACAGAGAGAGATCGAAGAAGAAGAAGAAAAAGAAAAAGAAAGAATGGGTGAATGAAGTGTCTAGTTGAAATTTAGAAGATTTCTCTCATGAGAGTTCCATTTTCTTCATAAGGGGGGAGAATCTTTTTCTTCTTTTTCTTGTCTCATGGATGCTCTGCAAAAAATGCATCCAATGCTTTCCTTGCTTCTCTCTCTCTATCTTTCTTTCTTTTTCTCTTCTCTATAGGAAGAAGAACAAGACATGAAGGGTGGGGTCTATCTATGTATAACAGCATCTAATAGAGAAGAGCTAGCTAGCTAGCTAGTTAGCTGACTATCTCAACGTATATCACGGCTTACGTGTCTAGACCTTTAGACTGCTGTACCTCTCTGTCCTCAATCTATCTATCATAGTCTGTCTACCGTTCGTCTATCTCTCCTCAATCTGTCTAACTATCTACCTCTCTATAGATTTATGTATGTATGTATTTGTATTTGTGTATCTATCCAGTTCTCGTCAGCTTCTTCTTCGTATGGTCATATCTCGCCGCTACTACTACTACGACTATTAGTATCCCTACCCCCTGTTACATCTATGGCTTCTTATGTCTATCCATCGATGAATATGTAGATAGGTATAAAGATTAAAGAGAGACAGACAGATCAAAGATTTATAGATAGATTGAAGATAGATAGACATATAGATGCATGTGTAGAAGGACGTGTCTTATTAGACGATAGAAAGGCGTATGTTTTCTCATGTTGGCTCTTGTTTTCCTTCTTCTCTTTCTTCCTGTCTCTCTCTCGTGAGATTGGGGAATAGCTGCTACTCGTCATCTGCCACCCCCGCCTACACCTTAAAGACACCGATCGATCCTTTCTCCATGTCGATACTGTCATTGACGATTTGGTCTCGCTCTTTCTCTCTTGTGCTGCTCGTCCCGCCTGTGAAGAGATCTGCGCTTTTGACTACTTTCTCGAAATCATTCACGTCCAAGTTGTTCTCTTCGTCTTTCTTTGTTTGTATCTTCGACTTTTAACTTTTTCTTTTCTTTCTCGCAGAATACCTACCTGATATAGTATCGATGAGCTATTGCTGCTTCTATACCACACTCCGCCTTCCCCTCTCTCATCGCTCGATTCTCTTAGAAGGCGTCAAACCCTACGTTCCTGTCCTAGATCGCTTTGATCTTGAAGTAAGAGAACAGAAAGAAGGAAAGAAAAAGAAAGAAAGAGGAAGGGTGAGATACCTTTCTTTAGGCTCTCTTGAGATACCTGTTTGTCTGTGGAAATAGAGCTCGTTGAAGGGAGGGGTGTTCAATGCGTAGAAGAGGTAGGAGGCTAAGGAAGAGCAACAAGAAGGAAAGTGTGGAGTTGGTTGGTATGAGAGAGAGAGAGCCTAAGGATTTCTTCTCTTTTTCTACTTTCAAGAGTCAGAGAGAAAGAGACATAGAAAAACCAGGAGAAAGAAGTAGAAAGACAAGAATGGAATGTGTTGGTGTGAATGATCTCGTTTTGTATGTAGAAGAGGGGAAGTAGGGGAGAGAGGAGAAAGCGTATGTATGACCACGACCGACTGAGTCCTGATTCGATAGAGCAGCGGCGGATTCCTGACATGCTCTTCAATTGTCATGTGAAAATGTTTCTTCTGTTTCCAGACACCTGATGGAGATGTACATTCTCTAATGGACTAGATCTAGAGATAATAGATAGCTCTATGGAAATTGAGGGATGTACAGAGAGTCAGAGACAGCATAGATCAAACTAAATAGATAGATAGATAGATTTCCTTTGTCTGTAGAGTATGTTTTGATCGTTTGCGTGGTATGTTTAGGATGAGGAGAGACGCGATCGAGCTTTCAGTGGAGCTGTGGCTCGTCGTATTGTCATGACGACTCTCAATCTCCGGCATCATCCGGGAGGGGGAGGAAGAGAAGGAGGAGGAGGAGAGGGGTTTCATCCTCCTCCTCCTCACCATTCTAACAGAGGTGGTGGGAATGGGGGGGGGCCCTATCCATCGTATGCTTTCTCTTTATATTCTCATCCAAATCGAGGCGACTTTCAAGGAGGTGGTCCCCGCCCGCCGCACTATCCCAACTACCATAGCCAGAATCCTCACCCCTTTCCTCCCTATCAGCAGGGTGATAGGAGTAGCCATCACGATAGCTACAGCCAGATGTCTCGACACTCGTCATCATACGGCGGAGGAGGTAGAGGTGGTGGGTATCGGGGGGGTGGAAGAGGTTCTTCTTCTGGTTGTTCTATGCCGAGAATGCATGCGCCTCCCCCTCCTTATCCCCCGGTCGCGAATGCTGCTTGCTATTATCCCCCACACAATCCAAGAGGGGGGGGGCCAGCAGGAGGAGGAGGAGGCCCTCATAGAGGAGGATATGCTATGGGTTATCCGTCGTCTTCTTATTACTCCAATCCCCCTCCTCCTCCTGCTGCTGCTGCGGTGGCGGGCTCTGCTTCTGTCCTTTCTCAGTACGGTCACCAGGACCAACATGCCTCGTCATACCATCAGAATTCCACCTACTATGGAGGACAACCGCAACAAGCAGCTGCTCGTATAACTTCTTATGCTTCTTCTTCATCGAATGCTTCTTCGTATTATCAACCCTCTCCTCAGCCCATGTATGGTGGCGGCTATGATGGACAGCCCCAGAGATATCAAGCCCCCCAGGCAGGGGCAGGAGGGAGAGGCCCTCATGATGCCAGCCAAGGAGGGGGAGGCTACTATGGGGGATCTTATCCTTCTTCCGCAGCTCCTGGTCTTCCTCCTGCTTCATCGTCTTCTCTTCATACAGGGGCTGGTGGAAGTAGTGCGAGTCATATGGTACCTGGTGATCCATGGGCTCAACAACTGTATGCAGGAGGAGGAGGAGGTAGTAGTGGGGGTTATATGACAGGTGGGGGCCAGTACAATGCCTATAGTAAGACCTCATACTATACAACAACAGCGGGAGGAGGAGGAGGATACGGCTATGATGGGAGAGCAGGGGGGGGAGAGGACAGGGCGGCGGCGGAAGGATCAGGTCGATATAGCGAGATTCATTTCAGAGGTGGGGGGAGGTGATCTAGATGTCTTAGAAAGGATGCATGTGTCTTGAACTTTCTTTGTTGGTAGGAACAAACGCACATGTTTTAGATATTCTCAACCCCCCTATTATAGAGTGTATCAACATGTGCATATGAGTGAGATAGATGTGTTTGTATAGAGGTGTATGCGCATGTCTTTGTATATTGTAGAGATAGATGGATGATGTGTTTAAGGGAAGATCATGGGAGATCAAGAGGGGGAGGCAGGGATGAGAGACCTTTGTATTCACTACTAGTGACGTGGAAGGTTGTGACAGTTACTCTATGTCAGGAGGGGGCCGGGAGATGAGTGTGTATGTGAGTGTGGTTTGTACAATTGTTCATGAAGACAGGAGGTGTGGAGGAGAATGCCGTCGGGCTGGAGAGCAGTGTTGTGTTGGGTCATGTTCTCTTCTCTGCCGAAGAATCGCGCTTGAAAAAGAGAAAAAGAGAGACACTTGATGAGGGTATGAAGAAAGGGAGGCTTCCTTACTCACTTAGAGTGAAACACGTGGTACTTTTTCCTTCTTTGTTGAGGTGCACGTACACTCACAGACAGGAGAGGACAGATAGATTCATTTGATCGCATGTTCTATAGAATAGGAGAGAGGGAGGGAGGCACCATGGTGTCAGTAGTGCGTTCGATAAGTCTCTGTGAAACATGGGAAGAGGCGCCCCTCAACAGGCGGATTGAGGATACACAAGAGGGTATGGAAAGAAAGCTGGTTTGTTGTGAATGAATAGTAGGTGTATGTGCGAGATAATAGACAGATGCATAAGAGAAGTCTTCGGCTTCTTCTCTGTTTTCTAGCTGTCAAGAACTGAATTTGTTCTGTTGCCTTTTACTTTAGAGAAAGAGGGACACATCAAGAATGTATGTCATGGTGCATGAAGCCCTCCTTCCCATGTAAAGCCTTGTCATGGGAGTGTCCAGTGCGAATGAATATCGTTCGACATAACAGGAGGAGGGGGGAGGGGTCACTGTCTGTCTCATCATACCAAAAAATCGACAAGTGAAGGCTTTTCGTGTCATCTTCACTTAACAGAGAGGGTTACACGTTCTGATCTTCACAGGAGCCAGGCAGAGAGATCTCGTGTGTATGTGAACGAATGAAAGATAGATCGCCGACGATTCTCGCAGCTGTTAAGCAGGTATCGCTATTGTAGTAGATCGTCCGTCTATCGACTTTTTTGCGCTGGGGTTGCAGGAGGAGGAAAGAACTGACATACATTCACACATTCATTCATTCGCCTTGTCGTTCTAGCCGAGCCTCTTTTTGTAACCTCATCTTTTGTTGTTGTATGTCAGTAGTGAAGAGGCAAGAAACGGCTATTTGTTCATGTATGGAAAACAACCTCAAGTGATGAGGGAGGAGTGACTCCTCGTCTGACTCTCTCCCTTCAAAGCTCTCTTGACAGCGAGGAGGATTGATAGACGCATCAATAGATCGGAATCGGAACGCGCGCATTCTGTTGGCTCTACCTAGCTTTAAACACTCTCATTCCTAAAGAGGTAGATACCTGTTTTGCGAGGCCGTCTGTGTGTTTCTGATGGCAGTGTGGAACTCCGCGTAAGACTAAGAGCCTCCGAGAGACCATACAATACGTCATCCAAAGAATGTAGACAGGATGTGCCTCTATTTTTCCACTATGGTTGATAGTAGTACTAGCGGTGACCACCACTGCATGAACTATGCTCACTGGTAGTCATCATCGGGATCTCAACAACAACCGCTTGCTCTCCTCATCCAGCTCGAGTTTGTCTTTTTTTGTCTTCCTGAAAATGGCGGACGGAGACTCGATGGCCCACCGCTCAACAGTCTTGCGCGCCGGAATCTTCTTTAACCAATCACGGTCACCTAGATCTGTGAAGGCTTTCCGATCAAAAGTACCTTCAGGAAGGACGCACAAGTGCTTCGGCCCGATCTCGACAGGAAGCTAAGGCAATGCTGTTCCTAGTCGTTGCATGCGTGCGATGCTCGTTCCCTCGTAGTGCCACTGAATTGCCTTTGTCAGCGAACGAGTCCTCGGCAGTTTGGATTCTGTCGAACCTTGAAGCATTCCGGGATACCTCCGAGGCGTTCGCCGTTGGGGACGGGCGGGGTGTTTACTGACACGCTGGCTAGAAACTCCCCACGGTCATCGGCTGACCCACCATCGTGGTCTCGTACAGCAGATTTTACCTCGATCACGTAAGGTAGTTATACTGCAAAACATCTAGGCGTTCTTTCAGAGTCTTGCTCTGGAGCACGTTGCTCAGACCAGGGCCAGAGGTGGGGAAGCCCTGTCTGATCCCGGTCAGTCTCTGTACTAGACTTGGCATGTATACTCTTTAGAACGGCAGGCGCTTCGTATCTAGTACTTTCCGTCTCCGTACTTTCACTAATTCCTCCCGCACTTCGGGCGTTTTTTTTTTGCCAAGTTGCGAAGGCCCAAGAATGTACAGCCATCAAACACACGCAGGCATTCACGGCAAGGTGACTCCCGTCGCCTCTCTCTACACCTGGCGCGCCAGACACCTTGTGCGTCATTTCGTGTAGTACCCAATCAGCGAGGCGACCCGACCTCGTCGTCTGTACATGGATTTTTTCATGCCGGGACAACTTTTTCCCGGGCAATCAAGGTGGGAGGCTAGTTCTTTAGAGGGGTCCCAGCAAGGATGCTTCCTACCTTGTACTGTGCTCTACTGCTTATCAGGCGCTCTCCTTACTGCACGATCCCGCGATGATTTTACACACCATGTCAGGGTAATCCCTCTTTTTCGACGGTACTTGCATTCCGATCGAGTGGTCGGCCGGTTTCGTACCAGCAACGGGGATACTGCCGATCACAGTCACGATAGATAGGACATTCTGTTCGTGCTTTCGGGCGTCCGGTGACCCTGACACGTTTCTATTCCTTCGGGGTTTTGTAAACTAGCGCTAAACCCTTGCGGTGTCTTCTTGCCTAACAGAGGAAAGCAACGATCATCTCATACTCCATCTTTGCTAGCTGGCTAGCGCTCTATTTGAGCTGAAATAACGCACCTGCAAAGGCAAGCTGACTTCACTCACGCGAACATGGAAGAGAACCCGCCCCAACTGAAGTGTCCTCCGAGACCCCCAGAGCACTTTCTCCAGCACTAAACGCCTGGCCGCTATCCGGTTTACTCGGGGATTCTACCGCAACACTCCTGGGTTTCTATCGGCAAAAGACGTACTCAGCGTCTCGAGCCGCCGACCCCTGAATGAGGGGCTGAAGGAATGTTTAGCCCACACCGTCACCGCGATATCCTGCGGTGGTGTATCACTAGCCGCGCGGTGAGAGAAGTGGCTCTTCGCCGCTTCCGCAATGAGAACTCCGGGTACGCACCCTCCTCCTCTCGCTGTACCTTTGCCGAGAAGTCGACCGTTAGGTCGCAGCCTCTCGAAGTATCTTTCAGCATGCCGCTCGCACTGAGACCCAGGAGAGCACCACTGCAGCGGAACTCTCCATGGCTGCTAGCTGGTCACACACACAAAGTCAGGTTTCCTGACCGTTGCAGTTCTCAGGAAAGTTGAAAAGCAATCTGATGGAGCCCTTAGGACTTCCGAATTCCTGCAACGCTGGTACATCGGGTGGTAAGATCACCTCGGCGCTTCCCACGACACGACACCACGGCTGTCTCCTAGTTACCCGCATTCGGCGATTCTGCCTGCGCTCTGGAGCCGAGGGGGGGTACACGCAGCACAATATCGTCTATCCCATTCCTCTCACCTATCAGAGACAGCTCTTTTGACGCTCGCACTCGCAGATGTAGTAGCCTCTGCTACGCCTGTGTCGTCTGACCTGATCACCCTTCAACACATAGAACCGGAACCCCTGTTGTTGTTGTTGTTCTGATCGTATGCTAAGTGAGCCCCACTGGAGTACGGATGCAGCACGTCTGTAACCGACAGTTGTTGCATAAGAGAAGCCCTTCCGTCTTTCCGGAGAGACATCCCACAAGGAACTCCTGGCAAGTCAGCCGACGCTAGCGTTAGCCACTTCAGGGGGACACCCTTCCTGCAAAGCGGCGGACAGCCGGGCCTCCTCCGGCATCGCGGAGAGCAATTCGAAAACAGAAAAGAAGGGTCCACATGCCGCACCATCACGTCGTCCAGTGTCACTGACCGCAACACCGCCAGCTAGGTTGATCACTTCCATCCCTGTCGCTCTCTACCTAAACGCATTCTTTATTCCTCGAACGAGAACACGCACCGGAGCGCCGCCCTTACATTCTTCTGCCAGCTGTAGATCATCTTATTCCGCTCTTCTAGCTGATCAACAAGTTCAAAACTATCGGCGAACCAACGAAAGACATCTGTTTCCCCGACCGAAAGAAGATGACACCCCGTGACGGAAACAAATCAATCTGCGCATCACCGGGGCCCCCCTTCGACAAAGA
>NW_027156619.1:0-574 GCF_002600585.1 Cystoisospora suis | reverse complement strand
TAACGGACACACCCAACGCATTCCTTGCGCCAAGACCAGTAGACGCCGTCGCCGGTAGCTGTTTCGTCAAAAGGGCGGTGAGCCGCGCAGACCTGCCCGCTGCCTCCAGCACCACAGAGCAGCTACCAACAATCAGCACATCATGGTCCGACGCATCGCGGAGATTTGTTCCGCGGGGTAAGGCCGCCGGCGGAAAATGCATGCTACTGAGCAGCTTGCTCGCACTCCCCGGGTCTAGCAGAGCCTGCAGAGTCTTCCCGCCGAATTCTGATGGGACACCATAGGTTGCCGGAAGCAACCTCACCTTAAAACTAACGCTGCACACAGACTAGCAGACTGGGTTGCCTGCACCACTTCCTGACCTTTCACTGTGTTCTGTGCCTTGTAACTTACTTCCGAGTAGAGTGCCGACTCCATGTCACACGCTCGCTTCTCCAAGGCTTGCCTTGAATCTGCGGGCAGAAGCAAATCCATTTCCGCCGCTTCCAGTGCTGGAAATGAGTTTACGTCCCTGTATGAGTTCGCCTGCTTTCCTGCGACGGTGGCGGCGGCCACTGCTTGCTTCGCCTTTTTC
>NW_027156618.1:0-32897 GCF_002600585.1 Cystoisospora suis | reverse complement strand
GGTAAAGGAGGGGGTGGGGGGGGAGGGATGATAATGAAGATGAAGACTTTAAAAGATAAGATGATGAGTTATCACCATGGGTCTTCTACAAGTGGAACAACGAAAGGACTGTCACGACCAGGGAGAGGGGAATCTCTCTCATCGTCAAGTCATCTTCTTCAAAAAGGTCATTCTCGAGGTGAAGAAGGAACAACACCTTCTTTCTCTTCGTCTTCTCCTTCGCTCTCTTCATCTTCTTCAACGTCTCCCTCTTCTACTAGTATCTCTCCCTCTTGTTCGCCTGGGGTGGCGGTATCTTCGGCGATGAAAGCTCACACGCCTTTCTCATCGCCAGGACAAGTGCAGCAAGAGAAGCCTCGAGGTTCCTCTTCTTCTTCATCTAAGAAAGGTGGGGGGGGAGGTACGAAGAAGAGAGAAGGAGAAGAAGGAGGCGAGGTGTTGAAGAAGAAAAGCAGTTCACGAGGAGGGGGAGAAGGAAGCGGGAGAGAAAGAACTTCTCATGAAAGGCCCCATGAGGGTGATAGACATAAGAGTAAACAAGTTCATGAAGAGAAGAGCCATCGTGGAAGTTCTTCTCTTTCTTCTTCTCTCGCTTCTTCACCTCGATATTCGTCTGCTAATCTCCTTCTCACGAGTCTTGAAAAGAATGAGAAAGAAAACGCCCTATTTCAGCAGGCCTTGAACCATCAAGCGACGCCCTCTCCTCCTCTTCTTCGCATCTCTAGCGGCGGTCATGAACTTGAGGAGAAGAAAGAGGAAGAGAAGAAAGAAGAAGCGTTCACCAATGAAGATCTTGTAGATGAAAGAGAAAGACATGATGACGCCTCATCATCTTCCATAGAGGGAGAGAAGTGCCAGAGGAAAAGTGATAGACAGGAGAGTCCCAACAAGCGCATCGATGTATCGACAACTCATCTTCGTGAGAATCGAACAAGTGCCTCACCCGTTCTTCGTTTTCTCCCTCCTCCCCCTCTTCCTTCTCCTTCTCCTCCTCTCCCCCCTCTTCTTTCTTCTTCTTCCTTGTCATCTTCATCTCCTGGCACGAATAAGAATGATGACCCACCAAGGAACAACACACCCTCTCACAGGTCCGGATGCCCCGTACGGGAGAAAAGACACCTCACTTCTTCTTCTTCCTCTTTATCTTTGTCAAGCAACAGGATGAAGACAACTTCTGCAGTGGTAGTCAAGAAGATGAGAAGCCGAGTCAGCGGGGGAAGAGAAGGAAGTGAAGAAAGACAAGCGACCTATCCTTACATAGTTGCGAACATTCCTAGGAATCCGCGAAGAAGAAGAAGGAGAATCAACTCATCTTCTTCCAGACAAGACCTTCCTCACGTGAAAGATGAACCTGCCTGCCATGGCGAGGGGGATCTTGAGAACGTCAAGAAAGAGAGAGAAAGAGAAGATAGACAAGAGAAAGAACAAGGAGAAGAAAGAAAGAGATGTTCTTCAGCAGCAGGGAGAAAGAAGATGGTATTTTCATCTCCTCGTCTGCAGGTTCGATTCAAAGATCTCAAGCATAGACAACCGGCAGGTCTTCATGGAGTCTCTCTGACGAAGCAACAGGCTCTTCAGCTCTCCTCCCCAAAGACAACTGACAAGAAGAAAAGTCCAAGCGCGGTGAATAGTGAGAGACATAGGATGAGAAGAGAAGATCAACAGGGAACAGAAGACGAAGAAGAAGAAGATAGGTATCAGGAAGAAAGTCTTCTGTCGAAGAGTCATAGTAAAGATGATAAAGAAGAAGAAGAAGTTGAAGAGGATGGGCAATTACCAGGTTCTTCCTCTTCTTCTGGTCGATCTCGAGCCCCACGTTCTCTGCATGCGAAGGAGATGATTCAACTCTATCTGAACAAGAAAAAGAAAGAAGAAGATGACGAAGAAGATCATAAAAATCGAGTCAGACTAATGAATGGCATCGCTCGGGGGAATGAAATACTCTTCACGCCCTTTCACAAGTCCAGGAGTCAGTCTCAGCAAGGTGGCTCTCTGTAGAAGCCAACTCGAGTGAAGAAAAAACAAAGATGAAGATGATGAGAAGGATAAGATATCAAGGGGAAAGAACAGTAAGAGAAGCTTGTTTTGCTTTCTCTCTCCTTGCTTCCTGGGGCTTTGTGTTCGGTGTCTCGGTTATTATGATAATCCCGAGTATAAGCCGAATCGAACTTTCAGCATATGTGATGATAGGAGGATTGAGAAAGTCATGCAGTTTTGGAGAGCTCTTGAGGAAGGTTGAGAGGAGTGAAGGAGCAACGAGTTATGGACGTGTAGGGGAGAGATCTCGGGTGTACATACACCTCCATGACTATCATTTCGTGATGTCGTTGTCTCTTTCCTACCTATTCTTCTTCTTTTAGAGGGAAGAGTAAATAGATAGGAAGATCGTTTTTGAGTTTTTTGGTTTTAACAGGTCGTGTATTTGTCTTCTGCATGGGGAGTGATGGTGATGTCTCGGGTGTACATACACCTCATCACATGAAGGGTACTTATCACTAGTCTCCCATTCTTCTTACCATTCTTCTTATTGTAGACGAGAAAGTTTCGTAGATAGATAAATAGAGAAATGTACAGAGTTTTCTTTTCGTTTCAACAGGTGGTCTGTGTGAGTTGTGTGGAGTTTGCTACTCTACACGAACAGCCGGATGACGGAGCGGATGGCCGTCTATCCTCAAGGCGATTCGCATGCATGTTGAACGACGTTGGTCAGAGAGATATATATATATATATTCTTTTAATGATGAATGCATTTCAATTGCTCTTTGTATTTAAGCAGCCTTGGTGTTCGTCTTAGGATTTTTGAAGTACAGATGTGACAAATGAATAGCAATGATGTATCCTGTTCCCTTCACGTTATGGTTTTTCTCATTATCGATGTGAGACTTGATTGAATCGATTCATCTCGTTGTTGTTGTTGTTAGTCTCGATGATGTAATTGAATCGACAATCGATTCACTTTGTTGTTGGAATCATTCGAGGTCTGTTTTTTTTCTTCACATCATAAGGTGTACATACACCTTAACGTGCCTGGTGTACGTACGTCTAAGAAAAAGGGCGATGTGATAAAGAAGCTAATGAATGAATTTCTTTGTTCGTTCTTCTTTCTTTCCTTGTTTCGGTTGAAGAAATGAAATAAACAACAGGAGTTCGAGCTTGCATGACGAGAGAATGAAGAATTTTCAGGAGAGAAACAATCCAAGCCCCGTAAAGAGACAAGTCTCCCTTGCTTCCTAACACCCGGCATATACCACATCAGTCATCCACCTTACAGACAATCAGTCATCCGTATCTAGCAATCGAATCTCTCTCTTTTTCTGTTTCTCTCTCGGCGTTTCTCTCTCTTCTTTCTCTAGAGCTGAGGGGGAGAGGAAGTGAGTTGAAAGTCGGGGCCACAGTTAGCCGGCTGGGTAGTTAGCTAGCTAGCTAGTCGCAGCCATAGGGCATGGTGGATGCTTCGATCGGTTGACTAAAAGCTCTTCTACAACTACTAACTAGCTACCCATCGGCAAGTCTTCACTAGAGTTGGTAGAGGTGCCGATAGTAAGGAGGTATGGTCAAAGGGTGAAGGGAAGTCGTTAAAAGAAGAAGAAAAATTTGTATAACGGGGGTTGTATCTTTCTCTTTCGGGAAGTTGACGAGACATATGTGTAAATAGATGAAGTTCCTTCTTTGCCTGCCCTCCCGTGTACATCCCGAAAACGAATTCTTAGGTAGATCGAATAGACAGAGTTTAAGAGGACCAGAGATGAATTTTTGCTCTCTTAAGAACGACGACCTCATGCATGCAGCTTTCGATGAATGTTTTCTATTGTAACACACTTCTTGCTTTTCTTCTTCTTCTCCTTTTCCACGCGAATGGTAGGGCGGGAGGTGTATGTACAGTGCTGGTGTGGAATTGTCGGACTATCATTCTCTTTCCGGATCAGAAGAAAAGAGCTCTCTCGCAGTCTAAGCGATTGTTCTTCCCTTCGAATTCTGTCTATCTAGGCCTGTATCCAGTAGAGTCAACTTCTTTCTTTGTCTTGCCGGAGCAAGCTTAGAGATAGAAGATTTCTTTCTCTCTGAGAAGTGTAGAGTGTACGCACAGTTTAAACCAAGGGAGGAAAGAGATGTGTTTCTTCTTCACTGCAGGCTGCTTCTAGATGATAATGACGGGATGAGAAAGTAAGACTAAGAATTCCCCTATCATCTGAAATGAAGGAAAAGCATATGAAAAAGAAGAATAGAATGTCCCGTAAGTCATCCATCATATACTTAGCAAGGAGGGTTCTGCTATTTTCTCCTTATCTCTCCTGTCTTCCTCTCTTCTCTGCGAGTCGATGCTCGAGTAGCCACAACAATAGCAATCACGTCGATGGTGAGAAGAGT
Source organism: Cystoisospora suis (assembly GCF_002600585.1). Classification (NCBI taxonomy): domain Eukaryota; phylum Apicomplexa; class Conoidasida; order Eucoccidiorida; family Sarcocystidae; genus Cystoisospora; species Cystoisospora suis. Next base: position 28,529 of record NW_027156618.1, on the reverse strand, counting down.
CTCGACAGACATAGATAAGAACAAGAACGAGAAATCTCGGGCTCTCCAGCATGCTCGATACTGATAGGAATACGTACATACAGAGATATAGTTATCGGTGTAGACGCAGTGTATCTTGCAGTCGAGAGAACAAGCTTCTCCGGGAGAAAAGGTCTTCAGAATTACCGCAGAACAAGCAAATCATGGTTTCTAACTGACACCATATCCTTCACAAACCTAGAGACGGAGAGAATGGTCGAAAGGGTACTATCTATACGTGTAGATATGTGTAGATATGTATGTATGCTATGTAGTATACATGTATATGTTCTCCTTGAGAAGGCCTCGAGGGGGCAGGGGTGAAGATAGGTGAGACGATCTTTAAGCACGTTCTTTTTGTTCCTTCATTCTTTGTCTTTCTTTCTCACATTCGGCTTCTCAGATAAGACACAAGACAAGGAACCTATTTAAGGTCGAGAATCTACTCTCTGATATGATGTCCTCAACGTCATGTTTCTCCCATCCCTCCCTGTCTCTCCCTCGCTCCCAGCTTCTAGCCCCCTCCCTCTTCTTTGCCATTCCGTTTCTTCTGATCTTAAAAGCGTTCTTCTCATCTCTTGACTATTCTCTGTTTCTCTTCTCTTCTGTGGTCTTTCTGTCATGAGTAAAAAAGCGTTTCTAGTTCGTTTTACATCCATGTGGAAAGACTTTCAGGAGCTTTCGAAGAGACGTACGTCAAGCCATCTACTTCATAGACTGTAAAATCAGTTGTAAGAGGGACAGGTCGAGGACTATTAGGTGAGATAAGTCGACCGAAGGCTGTTGCGCTAGATGAATCGAAATGATTCTCGGAGAGGGCGATTCGCAAAAGAGATCTGGAAAGGTAGAAAAGAAGAGAGAGAATGAAGCAAGTAAGCAAAGAGGAGAAAAAACAAGCTCTATCAGTCTCATCGGCTTCACAGAGAAACTTCCTTCCCGGTGTTCGTTCCTGTAGACCATGACTGAGTGTGGGGTGTATGTACACCCGAGGACAAGGTGGGAGAAAAACAAAGGAAGAGGTTGCGGTGACTTTCACATCCCTTCTTATATCCTATATGCATTCTATATTCTCTCTCGCACAAGAGGGGGTGAGACGAAGAAGAAGGAGAAACTCGGGGCAGAGGACGCGTGAACGTGTTTCATACGCTCGGAGAGTGACAACAAGGAAAGCCTCCTTGGACCTTCTACGAGACAGATCAGGAGACAGAGAGAAAGACTGTCTGATCTTCTCTAAACAAATCAGTCTGTGATATGTAGAACTTCCATCTAGATCTCATCTTTCATTTCGGCCATGAGAAACAATAGATCAGCACGGTTCTTTCACAGAAGGTACATATAGACACATCTGTATATGTAGCCATATCTTTATCTTCCTCTACACATGACAAAACTTAGGACGAACAGGCCCTTTCTCCAGACAGACAGAATAAGAAGATCATTCTCGACTCAAAAAAAAAGGCAAAGGAAAGAAAGAAAAACAAAAGACCTTCCTATCTAGTTAAGCATGAGGGATACATAGATACATGGAGATGAAACACATCATACGTACGTACCCATGCATATTCATACATACATATCTCTATGTATATACACACGAACACACTCTCTCTCTCCCGCCATAAGATTCACGCCTCCTCACACGTTTAGGGTCAAGGCAAAAGCAACAAGGAGAAAACAACGTACCCGCTCATCCTTATCTATCTATCTTCAATCTATCTTTAGTCTCTCTGTCTTCAATCTATCTGTACCTACGTATGCATCTTCAATCTATCTATCTATCTATATGTGGTCTATCTATCTATCTATCTTTGGGCTATCTCTTCAGCAGTCGAGAGGGTCGATCTTCAGAAGTCTGACCGGTTTTTGACTAGTAGGGCGTTAGCAAGGTAGAGGAGGCCTTCAGGGGGGATGTGGTTCTTGTTGAGATGAAGAGTATGGAGATGTCGATTCCCTTCAAGCCCTAGGGCTAGATACCGAGCACCGTATTCAGCTAGTCTATTACAGTCAAGCTTAAGGATCTCAAGAGGTGTGTTCGCTCGCAGAAGATCGCATATTGCTTTCGATCCAAAGAACCTAAAAGAACCCGAGATAGAGGGGAAGAACAAGGAATTGAAAGAAGGAGCGAAAGCAGAAAGAAAAGAAAGAAGAAAAACAGCCTGTGGAAGACTTGCAACATCTATGACTGTATATAGGTATGTAGTTCTGTAGACAGATGTAAAAATCCGGACTGGAAGAAGCAATCAACTGCCATGGGTTAGTGCCTCTAACCCCTTCTGGCTAGTCGATCTATTCTGCTTTTTCTACAAGCCCTACTTGAAGAAGAAGATGAGAAAATAAGATAGAATACGATGAATTAAGATAAACTACGATAAAGGAAGATCAGATAAGAACATGGTGATGACGAGGAGATGCAGGCACCTTTCTCAATGCTTGTCTCTACCTATATAGAGAAAGAGTCATGTTTGATATGATTGATGCAGCTCTCTTTCTCTTTTCTTGAGAAAGTTTGCATCTTCCTATTCTATCCAGCCATCTCTGCTACTGTCTTCGTTGATGAATAGAGACAACTTCCTCTACTTCCAGAAGAAGTCTGAAAGTCTCTAACCATATCTTTCTTTCTACGGCAACTTTCCTGGAGAGCGACTCCTCATGCAATGACAAACACAACCCCCTCAGTCTCAACACACGGGGCGACTGTAAGAGAAGGGAAGATCTTAGCCACTTGTGATGATGTTCGTCCTTGTCGTTTTGCAAGGGAACGAAGTAGAAAGAAATCTCTAGGGTCCTTTTTTTTCATAGAACCGGGTTGTGTCTGGATGGAATGAATGATTGAATCTACTGCAACACTAGCACACAGTGTATGTAGAGAGGGAGAAACTATCTCAGAGAAGAGAAAGACAAATGGCTTCTTTGTTTCCCTGTTCTATTGTTTTCTGTCCTGTCTAGGAGATTGCTTTTGAGGTGCGAATGAAGGTGAACCATAAACATGATGACGGAGTTAATGACTTTGGTAAGGAACTTCTAAACGGCAGGGATGCAGGAGTCATTCCTAGACTTTTCAGTGTGGTTGAGAGAAGCTAGTACAAGTGTGGGTTGTCTTTTGTTTTGTCTTCAAGTCATTCTTCAGTCTGTTTCTTAGGCTTACGTGATTTGGTTGCACGACAGATCTAAAGTATGAAGGCCATGATTCATCTTAAGGTATGGCACCAAGATCTTTATTCCTTGATCTCGTAGGGATTGCTTTGCTAAAGACAGCTCGACTAGGGAAGGATTGATTTCAACAAGACTGGTTGAAGAAGAGAGTAAAAGGAAAAAAAAAGAACAGAGAGATAGAATATTTGGGTTTTGTGTGAAGTCCTTACTCCCTATGTGTGACAAGGAGGCGGATAACGATTGAAGGGGTGATCTATGCCAGAATTTCTTCAGTCCTTGTCTCTTTACTCGACAAAACATCTTTCAGTCTGGACTAGGGGGTTTCTCTTGAGCACATGAATGCATAGGTCTGTTTGGTTCTCTTTGACTGGCAGACAGGCAGGCCAGATCTCATGAAAAAGAAAGATCTGTGTTTCTTCCTTGTCAGGGAAATGAGAGAGACAAAAGAAGAGAAAAGGAACGTCCTAGCGTCTTAGGAATGGGGAGGTCTCGTGAAGAATGGTGCTCTCTTGTTGCAGGAGTTTCTAAAGCTCGGAAGATCAGACTGGATGAAGACTGTACGTGATCCGGCTTTCTTTGGCCCTCAGTAAGCACGCGTTCTGAAGGGACTGAATGAATTACCGTGACTTTCTCTCAAGAACTAACCTGCCAAGATGATAGGAATGGTCGGATTGAATGGTAGGTTTTGCAAGATTCGAGATATTCAGTCTTCGAACTGTCTGTAAACATCACTGAACAACGAGAGCATGTTGTACATCTGTATGAAGGAAGGGCAGGCAGAAAGAAAGAAAGAAGACGTCTGCACGCGCATGTCCGTCTAGAATTTTCCTAAAATGTCAGGTTAAAGTATGGGTGGTTTCTGATTTCCTCCTGTGAGATCAACAATGACTACAGCAGAAGGATGGACTTTAAACCTGTGTAGAACTGTGAACTTGGAGAGAGAGAGAGACAGAGAGAGAAACTGGAATCTACACAGGAGAACGCACGGCCTAGAAGCATACCTAAGGATACCTACGGAATGCATAGATAGACAGCTATCTTTAAGAATTACAGGACAGCCCGTCAGAAAAACTTTGACGCAGGGCTACAATTTCTATCATCGAGAGATCACCACCAAACGAACAGATCAGAAAGTTAACACCGTAGAAGCATACTAGGCAAACGCTGCACGAAACCAGACGGCTTTCACAACTCTGTGCACGAGGGACATGAAGCACAGAAACGCATCAGGGGGGAGACCTCTTACACCCTCTGGCTCGTCAGGCATAACGCATGTATGTTTTCAAGAAGTTTAATCATGCTGATGCCTGATCCTTTCGGTCGGTGGTGAGATTTCTCACCCGGTTTGTCTCTCTCAGTACTGCTGCGAGGGCTATGAGACCGTCCATGTCTATTTGACAGGAATCAACGTTCAGTTTCTCCAGATATCTACTGTCTCGAAGCCATTCTGCGAGGGCTCGGGCTCCATTGTCGCCGACAGGGTTGAGACTGACGTCAAGGTCTTCAAGAACGGAAGAATGTTTTCGGAAGCTTTCGCATAGGATTGCAGTCCCTTTTGCTTTGATGTCATTCCCTTTCACGTTTAGAATGCGTAAGGCCGAACAGTGACCAAGTAAAGCGGCTAGAGACACGGCACCATCATCTGACAGTCTATTGTATGAAAGATTGAGAGACTGAAGAGATGAACCACAGTAAGCCAAGGCGAGAACTGCAGGTATCATTCCTAGATCATCCAATCTCCGGCAAAAGACTCTCCTCATATTCCCTGGGCATGCAATGTGAACAGCTGGTTTGTGATCCTCGTCCTCTTTGGTGGAAGATGTAGACATCAAGCTCTCAACAAGTATCGCATTGGGTCGAACACCCATTTTCTCGCATTTCTGCTGGTAAATGATAGCAAAGCTCATGGTTGGTTCAATGTGCGAGAGATCAATATCCTCTGGCAGAACAAAAGGACGGTCGACTCCAGGGTGCTGTGGTGGTGTGACGTTGTTACGAAGAGCCGTCTCCTCAACAGAGGGTGCATCTGCTGCATCCAAATGAGAAGAAGCAAGATGGCTAACTGAAGTAACCCGAGGTGTAGATCCTTGGGGTACTCCAGGAGTTGAGGGGGTTTGTCTGAATGCTGATGACGTATAGCTAGAGTCGCCATCGAGGAGAATGTCTGCGGAGTGCCCATCCTCACTCTCCTCGTCCACCGAGGGTTGTCGCGGTTCATGACTCGCATATCCACTTTTCCGGTCAGTAGAAGTCACTTCTGTTGGTTGCTTTTGGCGCGTCCTCGTCTCCTCCGCCGTTGGTCTGTCAAGTGAAAATCTATTCCGGACACTAAGCTGGTATTCATCCTCTGGACTGCTAAACTCCGACATCTTATCTTCCCCAGACTTCTCGAGGTTCCCCTCCGCCGAGCTTGGTTCTCCCATCTCATTCCCATCTTTCTGCTCACTCTCCCCAGACCAGCCGCTCCCCGTGTTTCCTACCGCGGCAGATGCCTCCTGTTGGCCTGCTACAACTGCACTAAGCTCGGGTCCATCCGGAGAAGCAGGGCCATCTTGCTCCCATGGTGCCTGTGAGTTATCTTCTTGTTGGTGGTCAATAGGTACCGAATGGTGCACAAAGCCAGGAGGATCGGGCTCCTCTCTGTTCGGTGCCGACGCAACACCTCCCGGTGGGATAATGGATCCGGCTTCCGACCCGGTCCTGTCAGCAGGTGGCAACTTCTCTGTTAAGGAACTATCGAACCTTTCCCGAGGGTGATCCTCGTCTTTCGAGGATTGCGTCAAGCTCTCGTCATCCTCGGCGTCTCCTTGCCCTTGGCTCATTGGTGTGCTGCCTGGGTTTCCTGTGCTGCCGACAGGCGCAATGCCATCTGCTGTCATCATCCCTTTTTCAGCTAGCGGAGGGACCGCGGCAGAACAAACAGAGCGAGCGATCTGGAGCCAGGGCGACACCTGAGAGCATCGGCAAGCAGCAAATGGCTCCTAGCCTGCCTCCTATACTACCCGCTGCTCAAGAACACCGCACGCCCGCACCGCGCTTTGAGGTTTTCTGTACTATGGGGCTTGGTTTAGGGCTTTTTGAATCGACACGTGAGCATGCCGTCCAGTCTGTGTGTGGCCCGTGGGGTAGGCTGCGGGGCGGCAACTTTCTGTCCCCGCTCCTCCATTCACCTTCACAAAAACACAAGAAAACTATAGCTGCATTTCCTGATCAGAGGCTGGTGTGCTGAAAACCGGAACACTGGTCGCCTGAGGATTTGGGTATGCTTTACAGCTTTGGCAATGCTTATCTGCTCCCAAGCAACAGACAAATAAGGAGCTGTCCTTGGAGAGGGCACTTTCTGTAGCGCACGCTGCTTTGCTAGGTCTGTCTTCCGCTCTGACAGTAGTGCACATAGCCGATAGGGCAGCACGCTCATTGGACAGCCCCGTCGCGGACAGTGTGGGTGGACTCTGTCTGGTCGTCCCCGGTTCCGCACTCAACTTTGAGTCTTTGAGTCGACTTGACTGCGACATGTATGACACCACGGATTGTCGCGACGTGCAGGGCTGTTGAACGCCAAGGGTTCGGTTCCCGAGGAGGACCAGTCGGTGAGGACCGACGGGGTTAGCGTGTTTTTCTGTTGACGGCCCTGCGAGTGTACAGCATGGTTGTCGTGCTGTGCCCGAACGGTCCGCTACACTCTGCGGCACTTCCGCCATCAGTAGGAGGTGTCACTTGTGTTGTTACTCCGCGAGGAGATGGTGTAAGAAAGAGCCGCTACCTAGGCTCGCCGACCCCCGACATGTCCACCGCCCTGCAATAGCCCAACACTTGGTACAGTACGTACAGGCGTCGCCCCTACATTGGCACTGAACAGATTACTCTGCGGCTGAAACAGTGCCGCTCCCTCGCAGAAGATTGAGGGGGCAGACGGGAGACTGCTACGCGTACCACAGTATTCATTGTACAGCTCGGGCCCGCGGACTACGCCGCTCTTCCAACAGTTCACGACAGCTGCTTCTATGTAGAGAGGTTCCGCACGGTGACTAGGAAAACGCGAAGATCTTTGTCTTTAGTTCGGATTGATATGTTCCTTTCTTCATAGGTTAGTTGTGCTGCGAGTGACACCCGTTAAAAAAACCGTATATTGGCCGATCTCCTATCACAGCCAGATGTGCTACTGTCGGGGGTACTCCGATATGCGGGGTGGGAGGCAAAGGTCTGGTCGCCGTTCCAACGACCTGGTGCTCTGCTTCGCTGATCGCTTTGCTGCATGAAGCTTCTCTCTCTGGCGATGCGTTGCTTTGTTTTGGGCCAGTAAAGGGTCAAACTTTCTGTGGGTAGGAGTTTGTCGCCGATCTGTTGCAGCGGATAACTTACCTCATTCAAAATGGTAGGACAGGAACCTTCGGCGCACATGCTGCGTAATACGAAGTTTGCGTGACAACGCTGTGTGGGGGGGGGCTGGTGTCGGTACCGCCTGTACCATATTTAAGATTTAAATGGCGTAGTAGCTCTTTCCTGGACGAAGATGGTAATTCTTTGTTGTTTAGACGGCTGCGGCTATGCTTGGCGGGAAGCAGTTTACAACGCTTTCCCTGAAGAAGTGGATTCCGATAGGCCTGCTGTCGACTGCTGCTACCGACGTGTCCGATTCAACCCGCGATTCAACTCTCTAGAACGAAAAAAGAAGGGACTCACTCATTTTCGTGTCGGCGTTCTGTTGCGCTCCGGTTTTCCGCGTCCACGTGATAGGCGGATCTACGGGATGTTGAGGGTGCTTCTTTAGTCGTCCCTCTCTAGGGGGTTTGTCTCAGAGTGTCGTTCGTCGATGTTCGCGGAGCTGCCCCGGTCACAGACAGCTGGGGAAGTCTATTGTCTCTTAGCACACAGCAAAGAAGCTGCGGGCGGCGAATGCACACTTGGCCGCGTTTTTTGGTGCGTACTCCCTTATATCTGGGTGAAAAGTCGGCTTCGTCCTCGATGAGTGCAGGATGGGAGGAGTAGGTACCCGCACGAAGGCTCTCTTCTCCTGATGCGGGCTGGCTCATGGCGACACTCATCTCGATGGTCGCGCGTCTGGTTCTCCTAGCGCTCCTGGCAACGAGAAGGCCGGCTATAGGGACAGTAATTCTTGCCTGCATCCGGCCTTCTCCGGGGGGTGCACTGCTTTGTTGAATACATCATATACATACATAGGTATGTTCTCTTTATTTTTGTCGCAGGCGGACGCAGCAGAGGCCTCGGCAACGCAGCCCAAGAGGCGTACGTTCCGTACGTTCACCTACAGGGGCATCGAGCTCGACAAGCTCCTCGACATGAAGATGGAAAATCTGTTGGAGCTCTTCCGCGCCCGACAGAGACGCAAGTTCCAGCGTGGAATCAAGCGCAAGGCCACGACCTTAATGAAGAAACTGCGAATTTCCAAGAAGAACTGCCCGGTCGGCGAGAAACCCGAACCCGTCAAGACCCACCTTCGAGACCTGGTTGTCGTCCCCGAGATGATTGGCTCCGTGGTTGGAGTGTACAATGGCAAGCAGTTCATCAATGTTGAAATCAAGGTGAGCATCACATGAAGGAATGTTTTGCCCCGCTTTTTATATATTTGTGACGACGCCAATCTCCAAGCCTAGAGGAATCGGGAATTTGCGAGTAGTCCCACAGCAAAGTAAACGTTCACTGTTGCAAAGTGATTGCAAGATTACCGCTCCTGTCATCAGAACGTTCTTCCTGTTTTGTTTTATTTTCAGCCTGAGATGGTTGGCTACTACTTGGGTGAGTTTTCCATCTCATACAAGCCAGTGCGCCACGGGAAGCCTGGTATCGGTGCGACCCACTCCTCCCGGTTCATTCCTCTGAAGTAAAGGACTTCTTTACTTCTCTCTGGTCGTGGTTACTTCTTTAGTCGTGCGTTCCTCCGCGACAGCGGTCTTTGGAGGGAGTTGCGTGACAGAAGAAGCGGAGGTTTTCGTCGGAGGCCGCAGGGATAGAGGCAGATTGCCGGTCTGTGTGTCTATCTTCGGACCTGTCCAACTGACAACCTGAAATGTAACTGAGCGTGACGCCTCGTTGGTTTTCGCACTTCGGCGCTAAGCCTACCTGTCGGCGACCGTTGAAATCTTGAGCACCCGGGCTTTGTCAAGTCCGCTAGTCCGTAGGGACACGACGCCTTGTACCCAGCACGGCTTACGCGTATCGGCTAGCAGAAGGGAGCAAGGCATGATGCAGATTGTGCAGCTTAGCTCGTCTGCAACGCGCCACAAAGTGAACAGACTTCACATCGCAGACGCTGCAAGACGAATCCCGCGGACCGCTCTGACGGTCTCGATCCCGGACGAAGCACGTCAAACACTTGCATTTTGCACGACGCCGAAACAAATCGCGCTGCCGGCGCCACGAGGCTTTTCCTGGGAACAGCCGGCCGCTATCAGGCTGCAATTCTGCCAGTTACACAGCGGGATCGGTCCACCGTTCGAAGGTGGGTACGAAGTGTGGTACACAAGGGCTGTATAAGGCACGGTGTAAGTGGATGTTCTAATCTCGCTTAGACCACGCGCGCACGGCAGGACTCCCGTGGGTGCGGCGTAATTCAGGCAGCAATATAGGCAGAGAGGAGAGAGTGTCAGGGTTTTCTCTAGGTACCGTAGTGGGTCGACCAGGAGCGTCATACCAGGGCTGCTGAGAAAAAGTGCATGGACAGTGAGCTGGAGGCGCTCTAAGACAGGAGACCCATAGAACTAACGGCTAGCTGGACCTCGACGGTCCTTGGGACCGGAGGTGCTTCTGCCTACCAGAGCGTCGTGGAAATAATAAAAAACAGTTGCCTACAATTGCTTGAAGACACCCAGCGATGCGGAAACATTCCGTAGCGACACTACCAAAAAGACAGGATACGTTTTCGGAGGATCTCTACGCACGATCGCTGAACCAGCTCGGTGTGGTGTGGTGTGCTCGCGACAGCCGAGCATCGCTACCCGGTGTCTACAGCTTCAGCTTCAATGAGCAAAAACTGAGCTGCATTCAATTATATCAATTTTTCTTCATTTAGTTTCTTAGTTGAAGTGATCGCATTTGTCTGGCGTCTTTTCGTGGAATTCTTTGTATCACAATTTCGACAGTGTTTCGCGTTGCGGTGGCACCCTCTTTTACAGGGCGGCAAACCGCAGTTTGTCTTTGTTCTATGCAGGTACATATAGACAATTCCCAATATGTTGCATGCACGTAAGCCGTCTTTGGCTCGTCGCGGCCGGTTGCAGTGGCTACTTATCTTCATATCGGCCATCTGGGTGGCACAGTTGTGCGTATCCCAGGCGGCAACAGAAGAGGCTGCTTCTTCCGCGTCGGGTGATGTCGGAGTGGACATTTTCCCTGCCACCAGCGGCCTCGATGGTGGTTTCCAGTTGGGTGAAGCCGCTTTGATCGCTAGTCTTCGCCTTGCAAGGAAATTCGTTAGCTATCTCAATCCATTGAATTGGTTCTTCCATCTGATTGGCTCAGATGATTCTGTTCTGCCGCCGGGGTCCTTCTGCGATCGGAAAGCACCTCTAGGGAAATCATGTTCTGTCCTTTTCGACCATATAGTCATTGGATGTGGTGCAACTGGATGCCCTCTTGCACGGACTCTCGCTGAAGGAGGTAAAACAGCCACTGTCTCCATTTGAGAATCCCAGATCTAGCGGCTAGCGGCTGCTTTCTGTAGGGAGATTGAGAGATCCTATAGGAGATCATGACTATAGCTTGCGGAGCGGTTGCTGTGTCTGTGATTGCCCAGGTAAGAAAGTGCTTATCATCGAGCGAGGGAAAGAACGAAGCTGGGAGAAGACGCCGAATGCCATGACACTTGAAGGTGCTGGTCGAGTAATCCAAGACGAGGACATCACTCAGCCAATCGCGACTTTCCAAGGCGTACGAACCCACACCGCTAACATTTTCGGAGGAGGGACGAGCATCAATATGGCTATTGTGATTGAGGAGGAACGGGAGTATTTTGACTACCTCAACAAGGAACTTGGCTATAACTGGGACTTCGATCGCGTCACCGAAGTGAGTAGACTCCATGACTCAACACCGCAGCACTCTTCTTTAGTCGGTTCTTTTCACGTTCCGTTGGCTTCAGATTTTCTTAGGTAAGACTGCTACTTAGTTTCAAAGTTTTTAGCTCCAAACGTCATGAGACACCCTGTGGGATCTTCCTCGTGACCGAACGCCTGTTGGGTCAGAGTTGTCCGGCTTTGCTGCCCGTGATACGTCGCTTTCCGACCCCGTATGATTTGCTGTTTCAGGCATACCGATGGCTGAGCGAACGGAGCTACTTTCCGATGCCACAGGACAAGCCCTTCGGTAAAGCATGGACGAAAAGTCTGATCAATCGTGGTTACGTTCCATGGATTCCGTCAGGAAGGCCTTACACCGGAGGGCCTCTCCCTACAGGATATCGGCTTCGCATGGGTCACGTCTGGGGAGGCGGTTCTCTCTTCAATCCTGACGAGGGCGGTTTTCGAATGGCCTCTGACACTCTCCTTGGAGAAGACAAAGGAAGGATTCGCAGCAAGAACTTGACCGTTTTGTCAGAACACTCGGTTCAAGCGATCAAGTTTGATCGTTCTGGAGCCGTCCCTCGTGCTCTCTGTGTAGACTACCGCAAAACGGCCTTTGAAGACCAAACAGTCATGGGAATAAATCACACCATCTCCACCCAGTTTAGTAAGTCAAAGAATGCCGTTGCTCCTTTCGCATGTATTTTTAGTGTCTGTAGAGTTCTTTTGTCTTCTGCTGGCTGGCAAATATGTCTTTTCATCTCATTCGAATGTGTGTTGGTTCTTTAAATTATTTGACTTTGTATAGTTGGTTGGAAGGCGGTGGCGTACTTTCTCGTAAAGCAAGCAAAGGCAGCTTTGAACTTCTACGCCAAGAACGATCCGGATGAGTCGAAGATTATGAAGCGCGCTTGTGTAACGACGGACGACGGGGAGATCACTCTCTCAGCGGGTGCCATTCATACACCGCTTCTCCTTATGCGGTCGGGAATTGGATCACGCAAGCAGCTTGAGGAGATTTCAATTCCTATCGTGAAGGAGCTCCCGGAGGTTGGCAAGAACTTGAAAGACAGAATGTTCATTCCGCTGAACTTCTTCACTGTCGTCAAGAACACAAGCAGTCGGTATCATGCAGCCAGAGTCTGCGAGAGTATAGGAATTGCCAAGCTTGGTCCTGACTGCAAGGATTTCAAGTAAGGAAGGATTCTTTATCCGTCTTTTGTCTTTGGCGCCCCCCTTTGTTTACTTACGGCTGTTGTTCTTCAAACTGGCATTAGAGGTGTCAATTCACAAAATCTCTGTCGTTCTGGACTGTTGCGTTGTCAAAATGTGTTTTACTTTCCTTACAGGATCGGAGATCGCTCTACTAAATGCACATTGGCCGTGGCAGAGGAACTTTATGGGGGGAACAATACGGAAGGGGTAATTCTAGGAACTCGGTATATCTTCCCTCCGGCGTTCCGTCATCATCCACTTGTTGACAAGGCGTTTGAGATCATGACTTATTGCGCCAGACATCGTCCTCTGGTATCACACATGCGCGAATATCTTCCTATTTGCGCTACGATTGAACCGTTGATCAATTGTTTCAGGTATGTCTGCCTGTCGCTCATTTCCTTCGTTCTTCGTAAGGGGTCTCACTGAGTTGGTTAATTTGGATCAAAACAAAACCGTAGCCGTTGTGAGACATTTGCGATTCCCTTCCGGACAAGAATACTCGCACCTCACCTTCACCCCTTTTGGTTCTCTTGCTTTTTTCTCTTTTCTAGACGAGGGAGTGCTCCCTTTTACTTTACTGCGGAGCCGAAGTCCACAGGATTTGTGGCTCTCGACAAGAAGGGTGACGTTAAGGTCGATGTGAATTATTTGAAAGACGAGCAGGATATTTTTGATGCAGTCAGAGGCTTACAAAACTTATTGGAAGCCGCAAAAGATCCCGCATGGAAAGGTGTTTTGGAACCTATTTCATTGAAGGGATGCCCGGTCCAGATTTTGAATGGTGTTCTAGATCTCGTTACACGTCTTGGCCAAGATGCTATCGGAGAAGTCTTTCACGGTCCGGATCTCCGAACGGTACGTCCCTCTCCTCTCTCTTTCTCTCTGCTTTGACTTTTTGATTGATGGAGAGTCTCATTATGTGTTTTTTCTCTTTTGATTCGATGATTTCTTTTTTTAGATACGTTTTCGACAAGGAGATTTAACTCCGGGAAACCGAACGGTCATTCCCGCCGAATATGATGAGGCAAATACACAAGAGCAGCCACCCCAGGCATGGGTATCGGATCTTGAAGAGATTCAAGATGCTGAGGTAACAGAAGAGAATATGGTTGAATATGGTGAGATTCTTGAAAAGATTGAAGCCAAGCAAGATGCCGTTGAAGCTTTACTACGCCGAACCCAACAAGATTCTCCTTCCGATGGCACTGTGAATCGGGATGAGGAGTCGTCGTTCTCTCACCTCGACTGGAATTCGATCTTTTCAAGGTTGAGAAAGGAATTCAGTAAAGCGGATGGACCCACAGCTAATGGAGGAGAAGGAGAAGGAAAAGAAGGAGACATGACTTGTAGTCAGACATGTCAGGATGACTCAAGAGTCGATGGTGAACTTAAGAGATGTGCTATGAAGGATCTTTACGAACAAATCTATTGCAAAAGTGGCGAGACACTGGATTCTGCTCCTCCATCGTCAATGGATGATCCTCAAGTCTTCGGACGCTTCTGGTCGAATAAACTTCGCCCAGGTTCGAATTCGGAACAATGGCTCGCAGCCTATCCCCCGATTTTACCTCGTAAGGAACACCTGTTTACAGACATAGCCTATTCACATCCATACATACGTATATACTACATAGGTGCGGTAGTGCTGATACATAGACAAAGAGTTCCATAGACAGCCTATCTCTCTCTGGATAGAGGGGTAGTAGTTTAGAGCTTAGGATCGCCGCCCGCCTGCGTGCCTTCTAATGAACTTCCCGTGGATGGGTATCCATGCATAGTGATAGATGGATAGATAGATTCGAGATAGATAGACAGACAGATAAGATAGCCTATTTCTCTATGGATATGTATCATTCGTTCATCCTACATAGCAAAAGCTCTCCACCCCGAAAGTTCTTTGTCGTCTTCATCCCGTGTCATTTCCTTTCATCCTTAGATAGATATATCTCGCTATCTTTGTCTTTTGGATTTGCCTTCCAGGAACAGATAAACCGGAAGAAGTCGCGAAGTTTGTTTTCGCTTTTATGACAAGTTTATGGCATCTTCACGGGACATCGAAGATGGGCAAGGTCGTGGATTCGGAGTTCAAAGTGATAGGAGTTGAAGGTCTTTCAATTGCAGATGCTTCGGTTCTCACGAAGCTTCCGCGTATGAATCCAACAGCCACATTGCTTATGATGGGTCGATACATAGGCCTGGAAAGATTAGGCCATTGGAGAAAACAGAAGAATACCAGAAAACGTTCAGAAGAACTCTTAAGTCGAGCGAGTTCCTCTTCATCTTCTCCAGGAGCAGCAGCTTCGTTGACAGAGTGAAGGCGATGAACGGCAAGAGTGGAGAAAGGAAGGAAGGAATGAAAACTTGTTTGTTCTGTTTGGCTTTATTCCGAGAGGGAGAGTTTGAGAGAGAGAGAGATGAGGTGACATAGATGTCTCTGTCTGTCGTCATGGAATGATGTGGGTTTGTCGTATGTATGTCCCTATCATACTCCTTGAAGTTTTGTATTATTTCTACATCGATCGGTCTATCCATGTATTTATGTATCGTATAGATAGATAGGTTCTAAGTGGTTGCTGCTTTTTATGTATACACATATATATATCCATATATATATATAGAAACATACGTGTATATGTATGTATAAATGTATATATGTATGTATATCATTGCGTCTACATAGGTTCTGATCCTTTGTGTGTCTATCGTATGTCATTCTTCTTTTGGTCTCTTCCTTTCTGAAGAAACGGAACAATGAGAATGATGAAGGATCAATCAATGAATGAATGTGTGGATCGTCTGCACAGACACGTCTCTTTCGAATCTCCAGTCTTCTTCTCTTCGACACGTATTTTGCTGTAACCTATACATTCACACATACATATACACATCTAAACATTTCCTACATACGTACACACACATATATATAGTTACAGACATAGACAAACATACGTACATACATACGTCTCCTTTGCGATAGGAGATGCTTTTGCTTTACGTAGAGGATAGACAGTGGGTTTATGTATCTATGTACGCACTGTAGGATTGTATTGTATTGTATTGGGAGAAGATGGCTATAGATAGCCTATGGATGTATATATGTATATTGATTGATATAGAGACAAGGACCAACTGACTCTACAGCGACACTTATCATACTCTCGGGAAGAATCGAAGAAAAGTGAAGTAGAAAGAAAGAAAGATGATGCTCCTTCGTTGTCTTCAAAGACCGAAGAGATCTTACGATAAAGGAAAAAAGGGGAAAAAGGAGACAGAGAGATAGATAGATGGATTGTCCTTACTTTACATACAAGACGTCTGTGAGGTTTAAGAGAAGAGGAGACATTACAGAATAAGTTCTGAATGATTTCTTCTTATGATCTTAGGTTTGAGAAGAAGAATGTAAAGATAAGAAGGAATAGATTGAAGATTCCAAGGCGGTTTAGACCAGTTGAAAAGAAAAAGAAAGAAGGCGAGTGTAGGCTGAGAATGGAGATGATAAGAGAGATAGAAAGAAAGCTAGTAGTGATGAGAATCCTCCTTCTCTTCGATTCAACACCTAACTCATTAAATCTCTTTCTTTCTTTCTCACTCTTTCTTTCTTTGAGACTTTATGAATGTTGCTGAAGTACCCCTATCCAATAGAGGGAGGTACTAAGGAAGGGATCGTAGACAAGAGGTCGGGGTGTATTATCCATCTGTATCTATTCACATCGAGGGATAGATACAAGCCAGAAGATCCAGAGGCAGATAACTACTACTACTACTCCTACTACTCCTTCAAAACAGCATGTCTCGCACCAAGTGTGCATTCTACAGAATGAAAAGAAGAAAGAAAGAGAAGAAGTGACGGAGAAGGAACGAAGAAGAAGAAGCCGAGAAGAATACGAGCATCAAGGAAGAGAAAAGCCGCTAGATCGGTTAGCTAGAAGTCACCTTGGATGATGAATGCATGTCTAGGTTCTTTTTTGAGCCAACTAAGAAGACTTTGAGAGACCAATAGACCAATACAATATATATATATATAAGTAACGATTCCATGGAGAGAAAGACAAGAAAAGAAGAAGAGGAAGAAGAAGGTGTGGCAAACTGTCAAGCAATGGAATGTGAAGAAGAATAGAACAAGAAGAAGATCAACAAAAAAGAGAAAAAGAGAGGGACTTATAAGAAAAGAAGAAAAGAAGAACTTCATTCTTGATAAGAATTAGAAAGAGCTGTGAGAAGTCAAAAGGATCAGGATGATTAAGAAAGACTGGACGAATATTGAGAATAATAGATAAAGGACAACTACTACAACTACGAGAGGACGTCGATACAGATGAGCCGACTCAGTATCGTGCTTTCTCTTCTTCTGAAGTGAATGGTCGTCTCCTTCTTCGTCTTTCTCTTTCTTTCTCTCTCTCTCTCTGGTCTCTCTCTATCTCTCTACCTCTTTTGTCTTTTCAAACCATCGGCCGTCTTCTTCTTCTTCTCCTATTTCTTGATCTTGCTAAGGTTGGGTCGTGTTGAGTGTTGACTAGTTGACTTGTTTGTGCTAGGCTCTTCACTCCAAAAGAATAAAACTACTTCACGGGAGAAATAACCCTAGAGAAGAAGAAGAAATGATGAAGATGACGATGATAAAGATATCCATCTATCTATCCATCTATCTCTGATCTATTTGTTTATCATGAGGATTGTCTTTAGAGCATATGAAGTAAGATTCTTTATTCTTCACTTTACTTGTCTCTTTCTCCCTCCTTGCCGTGCGTCATTTCCATAAACAAAAAGAAACCTCTCCTTCTCTTCTTCTTCTTGCAGGCATCCACCTTACTTACTCTCTCTCCCCTCTTCCTTCTCTCTTCTTCTTCTTTTTCCTCTTCTTCTTCTTACGACACGAGAGAGAGAGGAAATGAACCTCTCTCCTCTCTCTTTCTCTCTCGCCATCATTTCGTAGTTTTTTCTCTCGCTTTCTCTGCTTGTGAAGTTCGAGAAGTCGTTGAGACAAGAAGACTGCGAAGAAGCTTCTCGAGATAGACAGGCTTGTCATGTGAAAGAAAATGAGGATAAGGATGAGAATGAGGAGAATGAGGAGAATGACGAAAAGAATCATCCGTATGGTGGAAAGAAAGAAGATCGCGATACCACACCCCAGAATTCTCTATCAACTGAGAAACTAGAAAAGTACGACGATCTTCCTGGCTAGAGATAAATTCCTGAAGAGACTCTTGCAAACTACACAAAGGAAGAAGACAAAGAAGAAGAAGAAAAATAACGAAGAAGGAAAAAAGGACCAAAAGAATTCAAATGAGCCAACACCTATCTATCTATCTATCTTGAATTGTTGATCTATCTGTCTTGATGTATTTCTGTATTTCTGTCTGTATTTCTGTATTTCTCTCTCTCTTTGTTTCTTGCTCGAGTCGACTTAATCTTGATCATTCTGTCTGTAAGCAGAGTGTGTCATCACGAAGAAAAAGGAAGAAACTCTCTCTCTCTCTTTCCATTCTTCTTCTTCACCATGTGGATCTCTTTATCTCTACATCTGTGTAGACAGACTGATCCTTGACGGAAAGCAAATTACTTATGCCTACCATAGCCTTACAGACTCCTCCTATAGCCACATATACCTATATGTGTGATCGATATATACATGGTTCAAATACATACATATATATATAGTTGGATTGATACATTTATACATAGATACAATTGTGTATATATGAAGAGTACATGTGTTGATATATGTGTATGCTGTATGTGGTAGGAGGTAGGAAGTAGATCGAGAGGCGAGTAGATGAAGGAGAGAGAGAGAGAGGCTCGCTATCATTATTCATTCCTACGACTCCTCTTATCAACCCTCGATGCATGAGAAGAGACAGACACATAAAACAAAGAGACAGAATCATAAGAAGAAGGAGAAGAAGCGAAGAAGAAGAAGGAGTTCATACACCTCTACTACTACTACTATGACTACAGCACACTTCAAACAGATCAGCACTAACGTCAGCAACACACATGCACACATTCCTATACATATACAAAGGTCTGTATAGAAATACAGATCTACACCTATATACATATCTACGTATGTACATATATAGATAGATCTGTGGCAGGTGTACAGGAGCCTATAACTTATTAGACTGAATACGTGAGAAGAATAGAGGTGTCTACATGAATGGTAAAGAAGATTAAGATCTTCATTATTCTCTAAATGCTTCTTCCTCTTCTTCTTTCTCTTCTTTCGCTTACTGCTTCTTGACGTTGAGAAGGTCTTGCGTCTCCGATCGAATGGCTTGGAGCAATTGAGAAGCTTCGAGAACTAAGTCTTTCTTCTTACACAAAACTCTCTCTGCAGAGACCACCTAGAAAAGAAAGAAACAAGCAAAGCAAGAAAGGAGAGGAGAAAACACACATACACACACTCTCTGTCTCTCTCTCTTCTTCTTCTTCTCCTTCTTCTTCTTCTTCATCCTCGTTGCCGTCGTGACGATATACAACAACCAAAAATAAAACACAAACTAAAGCTATCCTCTATCTATCTTTGATCTATCTATCTATCTATCTATCTCTCTATTCAATGCTGTTCCTGTCTGTCCCATCTATCTTCCTCCTTTATCTTGTTCTTTCTTTCTTTCTTTCTTTTCTCACTCTTTCTTGGAATGAATGAATGAAGGAGGCACCATACCACTCAACTGTGGCCTTGCTCTCTTTGAAAGCAAAGAGATAAGAATGAGAAAGAGATAAGAAAGAAAGAAGGGAGAGAGAGAGATACCCATACAGCACATACATCCTCATTCCTATCGTGACAGCCTCCCTCTCCTACTTTACCCCTACTACGGATGCTACTATTAGAACTCCTAGCCCTACTACTGCTACTATTACTATTACTATGACTATTGATACGTCTAGGATCGCAACTACCCCTCTCACTCCTACTACGATAACTACTGCTACTACTACTACTACTCGGAAGGCTCGAACTTCTTCTTTCTTTTCTTTTCGTCCTCCCTTTCTTCTTCTTATTCTTCTTTTCTGTCGTCATCTTATTCATAGAGAACAACTGACGAATACAAAGAAAGAAAGAGAAACAAGAGAGCTTCCTTTCTAACCTCCTTTAGAGCTGAAGAGATCATTTCTTTCTTCTTCTTCTCCTCCTCCTCTTCCTCCGCTTGTTCTTCTTCTTCTTCATTCCTAAGAGATGTATCCCCCTCATCTCCAGGGCTCCTTTCTTCTTCTTCTTGTCTGTAAGAGCGATGAAAATATTCTTCTTTCTTCTTCTCCTCCTCCTCTTCCTTGTCTTTGTGTTCTTTGGAGAAGAAGGCCCGTGTCTGCTTGTGGAATGTTGTATCGCTTCTTTCTTCTTTTTTCGCAGGGGAAATCGAAAGAGAAGGACGGGGTGTATGTACAGACCACCTCAAGGCAGACTCGAGAAGCGTCGGATAGACGTCAAGCTGATTTCTGTCCTTATTTTCGATCCTCTCCATAGACAAAGATTTCTTCTTCTTCCCATTCTCATCTCTCACGAAAGAAAGAGAAGATGAAGAAGACGAAAAAGCAGAGGAAGAAGAAGAAGAAGGAGAAAGAGATGATATGACCAGAGCTCTTGTTTTTCCTTCTCCTCTTCCCGGGCCTAGAGAAGAGAGAGGAGAGAAGAGAGATCGCAATAAGGACCGTACAGGAGACTTCATTACGACCACTGATGGCGAAGAAGCAGAAGAAGAAAAAGATGAAGAGGAGAAGACGAAATTCTCACGCTGTCTTGGAATGGCATTCTGACGATGAAGAGAACGGATGGAAGAAGAAAAGGAAGAAGAGGTTTCTTCTTCTTCTTCTGCTTGACAGGAAGAGAAGGAAGAAGAAGAAGAGGAGGAGTGTCTATGCTGTTGTTGTTCTTCTTCTTCTTCATTCTTGTCTCCAGCGTCATCTTCCTTCTGTCTTCTTCTTCTTTCTCTATCTCTCTCACTTCTTCTTCTGCTTCTTTCTTTATTTCTATCGCACCTTTTCCTATTCGTGACAAGTGACCACTCTTGATACTCTTTCATAAAACGTTCGAGCCGAGAGACCGCTTCTTCCTTCATCGTTCCTGCGAGCTCTTCTTGTTGGAGAAGGAGAGAGAACTTCTCCTTCTGCTGCTTCTCCATCTTTTCTTGGTTGAGAAGAAGTCGCTCGGTCGATAGAATCTTCACTTGAAAATGCCTTATATCTTGACGTGTCTGATATTCCAATTCGATCAGCTTTAGGCGGCAATTCTCCATTAGATTGATAGGCAAGAGAAGATATCTGCCTTGGGAAGAACCCCCTATATATGAAGCTCCGAGATTGAGAGCTGTCTGGTATTCCTCTTTCAAGGAAAAGATTCTACGCCGTGCTTCTTGGTCGAGAGAAGAAAAGAAAGAAGAAGAAGAGGAATGCTGAGCTAACGTGGATGTGGTAAGACGCTGATAGAGATGAGGGGAAATCATGTGAAGAGAGAAAGGAGAAAAAGAAGAAGAGGAAGAGGGGGGAAGCGACGTCTTTTCTTGATCTTGCTTCGCATGTGAGACAAAGGTGTCATGCGAGGATGGAAAGAGAGAAGAAGAAGAGATACGAGGAGGATCATGGGATGGAGGGGAGGAGAACAACGACTTGCTGAAATGAAGAGAAGAAGAAGAAGAAAAGGAGGTTCTTATGTCAGAAGAAGAGGACGAAGGAGAGTTCTTTCCAGATGGGACAACTCCTTCTTCTTCTTGGTCCAAGTGATCTTTTTCTTGAAGTATCACACCATCGTGGAAGGATGTCCCTGCAAGTTTCTTCTCTCCCGCAACATCGAGAGATTTCATTCTTCGTTCTTCTTCTTCTCCTTCTTCCTCTCTTCGTTCCTCCTCCTCGTCGTCACGGTGTCGTTCTTCTTCTACTTGTTGTTCTCTTTCTGCTTTTCTTTCTTCTGCTGTAGGATATCCTGCACAATCTCGTAAGCCCGAATAGAAAGCTGCGTGAGCTAGATCTTGAAAGCCTCGAAGAGTAGACGAAGAAGAAGAAGAAAGAGAAGGAGAAGACGACCTTCTGAGTCGACTCGAAGGGGATAATTTCAAGAAGAAAGCATCACCCTTTGTTCCTCTAAAGTGGACATCGTACACTGATTTATCACGACACTGTCTTTCTTCTTTCTTTTCTCTTTCTTCTTCTTCTATCAGTGGATGGACTGCTTTTCTAATTCTTCTTCTTTCTCTTGAAATCTTCATCTGATCTTCCCCTGTCTTTTCGATCGCGTCATCACAACGTCTACGAATCTTGCTATCGTCTCTCTGAGGTGTTTTGATCATACCCTCCCCCTCCTTGCTCTGAAATGTTAATTGGGGTGTACATACACCCGAAGGATGATGATGACGACGACGACGATGGCTCAGCCACTGTGTTCCTTGTTCGTGTCTTATCCGATCAGAGGAAGAAGAAGAAGAGAGATGAAGTCCTGCATCTGCCTCTTCAATAGAAGTAGACTTCTTCTTCTTCATAATCCTCTTTGTTTCTTCTCTCTCCTCTTTCTGCTTCGTCTCTCCTTTTCCTCTTCTATCATTCGATCTTTCTTCTTCTTTTCTTACATGAGACACACTCCTAGGCTTTCTTCTTTTTCTTTCTCTTTTTCTTCTTCCTCTTTTGAAGACAAGCTTTCGTTTACGAAGAAGGTCATGAAATGGATCAAGCAAAGAAAAGGAATAGAAGAGATCTTCTTCTTCTTCTCCTTCCTCTTCGTGTGTGGTCTCTCGAGTAAAAGAAAAAGACGACGAAGAAGAAGAACGAGAAGATGAAGAAAGAGGAGGACGAAGATGCGAGAGTGAATATTGAAGTAGCGCGCCTTCCCATAGGTACTCTCGCGTTATGAGACCTCTCATATCTAAACACACACATAAAACAACTCCTCCTCCGTCCTCATCTCTTCTTCTTCTTCGCTTGCTCTTTTCTTCGCTATTGAGGAAAGAAGGACGTGCATGCGAAAAAGAAGAAGAAGAGGACCTAGAAAGAGATGATGACGATGAAAAGAAACCTTCTTCTTCTTCTCTGATGGATGTCCTCTTCAACGTCCCTCGAGATAGCTCACCTACGTCACTATGGCAGTCTTTCTTCATAGATACCTTCTTCTCCCTCTCTTTCTCTTCTCTTTCTTTCTCGTTCTCCTCTTCTCCTCTAGATCCACCCCCCTCTCGCTCTATTACATAGCTCTGTCCACGATGATAAGATGAACGGTCTTGAGAGAATTCGAAGCCAATTCCCGAAGTTTCTGTCTGTCTCCTTCTTTCTTCTCCCTTGCAAAGGTTGAGAGAAGACGACACAGCGGACGAAGTAGAAGAAAAAGAGAAAGAAGAAGAAGAAAGAGAATGAAACGTATGATTTTTCTTCTCTTCCTTTCTCTCCTCCTCAAATAGCACCTTTTCTTCTTCCTTCCTTCTCCCCTCAAGTTCTTCACTTCTCATCCTTCTCTTGGCGTTTTCTTTCTCTTTTTGGTCTCCAGATAGGTCATCTTGAAGAGATTCTTCTCTCTTTTCATCTCTCTCCACGCTTGCAGAGATCTTCTTCTTCTCGTGGCCTCTCACTTTTTCTTGGATCTCTTCTTCTTCTTCTTCTCTCGGATCCCCACACCTCCCTTCATTCTTTGCTCGTGAGGAAGAAGAAGAGAAAGAAGAAGAATGTCCTTCTTTCTCTTCTTGTTTTTCTTCTTCATCGTCTAAACGCTGAGGGAACGTGGGTCTGAGCAGACAGAAAGGCGAGAATCGGTAGGGTATTGAATCAAGAGACTGATGTCTACGTCGTGATCTTCGTATCTGAGGTGTACATACACTCGAAACAGGAGTTGACAAGGAATAAGAGAGAAGAGGAGAAGGAGAAAAACGAATAGAAGAACCGAATGAAGAGCGCGAAGAAAAAGATGCATGCAAATATCTTGAGGAAGTTGTGGATCTCTGCCCTTCGTTCCTCTCGCCTTCGAGAAGGAGCTCCTCGGACTTATCATTATGAAGCGAATCGACGGTAGAAAGACTTCTTCTCTCTAAGCTATCCCATGGCTCCAGTAGATTCAAGCCCTTGTTCTTCTTCTCCTCCTCCTTTGTCTTCTTTACACAGAGGTTCTTCTCCCCTTCCTTACACGGGCGAACATCATCTGGAGACAAAGAAGAAGAGAAAGAAGAAGAAGAGAAGGGAGAGGAGGAAACGACGGCATCATCTGTGAATGACTGAGAGAGAGAAGAGGCCGAAGAAAAACAAGGAACGTTGAGACGAGAAGAAGAAGAAGAAGAGAAAGAAGAAGAAGGAGAAGGAAGGTTAGGTTGAGAAGAAGAGGAGAAAGAAGAGGAAGAAGAAACAAAAGAATCTCGATCGAAAGAAGATGAGGCAGAGGGGGGATAAACAGAAAGAAGGTAGGGAAGTGACGAAGGAGCTCTTTGCTTTCGATGGACCCAAGGCCCTTTAACGTCGCATGCAGATACATGATGAGTCATGTAAGGATCAAGTTCTACTGCATTTCTGCTCTTGCATGAAACCTCCTTCTCTACTTTTTTCGCTTCTTCTTCCTTCTCTTCTTCTTCTTCTTCCTTCTCTTCTTCTTCTTCTTCCTTCTCTTCTTCTTTGCTTTCATGTACGGAGAGAGATTCTGAAGCCCTTTCGCCATTCCTCTCTTCACGCCCGTGATCGAGTCTGCATTTCTTTACACTGAATTGCCGAACAAGCCTTTCTTCTTCTTTCTCCTCGTTTCCGCGGTCTTCTTCTTCTTCATCTGAAAGAAATTCTCTTCTTCTTCTTTCCGAAGGTGAGAGACATGCCGTCGGTGAAGATGGAAAGGAAGAGGAGGAAGAGGAAGAAGAGGAAGAAGAGGGAGAGCAAGAAGAGGATTCGTCGTCTTCTTCTTCGTTATTCTTATCGCTATCATTGACATAGACAAGAAGTTCTTCTTCTTCTTCTCCCCGCCCTTGTTCTCTTCCTCTTCGTCTATTTCTTGGGTCATCGAAAAGAAGATACCCTGCTAAAGGCGACCCTAGGCCTGCACCTCTTTCTCTCTCTCCTGCTGTCCTCTCTTCTTCTTCTTCTTGCTCGTATGTTGACGCTTCCTTCTTCATCGTGTTCTTCTCTCCTCTTCTTCTCCTCTCATCTGAACGGAGCCGCACGAAGAATGAAAAGTAGAAGAGAGAGAAGAGAAAGAGAAAGACAACGGAAAGAAAAGAAGAGAGATCTAAACGGATGATCTCGATCACGAAGAAGATACACAGAAACACCACGTACATACGTAGAGAGATAGATAAAGAGATATAGATAGATTGAAGAAAGATAGACAGACTGAGGAGAGACAGATAGATAGATACACAAAGGAAGAAAGAAGGAAATCTATCGACCTCTTCACCGGAGATAGAGGATTCGAGATTCTCTCAGTCACGTACCGAGAGAAAGAGAGAGAGAACAACCTATGCACGCATGCATGCATAGGTTGTTCTCTCTCGACCATGTATTCTATATCACTCCACACATGTATGTGTCTGTACATATAGACAAGGACAGGGTGTACATGTATATACACACGAAGACCCAAACATACAGAACAACATAGCTACCGCTACACATATCTATCTATCTATCTTTAATCTATCTATCTATCTATATAGTCATAAAGATCCGAAAAAAAGAATTCTGTCTGTCTTTCTCTCTTTCTTTCTGCGTCTAGAGAGACTGAGATTTGTCTAATATCGTTCAGCTGCCTTGAGAGAAGAGAGACGTCAACTCGTTCTATTCTTTCAGGCGACTCATACACCTCCTATATCCGTGCAAGAAGCAAAGAAAGAAAGAAAGAAAAGCTTCTTCATCCTTATGATCCTCACAAAGTCATTTTCTTGTGCTTCTTCTTCTTTTACCTGTGAAAGTCCCACTTGGTAGGAGTATAGTGTCTCTTGAGAGAGGATTCGTTGAAGAAGACGGGGAGGCTTGTCTACGACCTTCCTGACAAGGAGATGACGAAGGAGAGAAAGAGGAGCAAGATGAAGAGATATGATCTCCTAGATCTCTCAGAACCACGGGAGAATTTCCCCTGTTCTTCTCCTTCTTTTTCGAGTGCGAAACGTCGCCAGACTCCCTATGAAAATGATGCCTCCTATTTTCTTCTTCTTCTTCTATCTTCTTCTTTAGATTTCTCCCCTCCCGCTCGAATTTCATCTTTTCTTCCTCGAGAGCATCAGGAGGAACAGCGGGGCGTTCCTTTTTCACGCGAGAAGCCTCACGATAGTCATGGGAAGGAGTCCAAGAAACACGAGAATCAGAAGGAGGAGGAGAGACAACATGTGAAGTCCTTATCGATTCGGCTGCGAGATGGAGATCTCCTTCAGGTGTATGTACACCCCGAGAGACTACACCTTTCTTGGTGTCTCCTACTGGACGAGGAGAATGAAGTTCTCTTGAATTTTTCTTGTTTCTTGTGAGTTGAGGATCGTACGTGTTGGAAGGATCCTGAACGCTCTTGTCTATTAATTGCTTACTACTCCCTCTTTTGACACCCCCAGGAAGAAATCTTGTAAAGAAGTTGAAGGAAGACGAGAAAGAAGAAGAAGAAGCAGATGAAGAGAAGACTGCTGAAGTATTCTCTTGCTCTTCTACGTCATCTTCTCTCTTCGTTCTCTGTTCTTCCTGCGTACTTGATGACTGCTTCTTCTCAATAGAAGATCTTCTTCGATTCTTCTTTGCTTCTTCTTTCCTTATCTCGTCAGTCTCTCTTCTCTTCAGGAGAATCAGTCCTGTACGTTGCCTCTTCTCTTCTTCTTTTTCTTCTCTCTCTTCTCTTCTTCTTTCTTTAGAACGGGAAAAGGATGAAGGAAGAGAAAGATTCTTGACGAGTGAAGCCTCTCCAAGAAGACCTGACGAAGGTAATCCATCGAGAAGTACCTGAGAAAGAAACGAACAAAAGAACAAGAAGAGGAGAGAGAAAGACACGCGAAACAAAAGCAGAAGCAGATGAACGAGTTGTGAAGGGAGTTGAGACTAGAGAGGCGATCAGAAAGGAGGAAGAGAAAGAAGAAGAGAACACGAGAAAGTACCAACAAGAAGAAAAACAAGGAGGTGTATATACACCTGCCTAGAGACATGCAACCAGAGGCAGAAGAAAGATGAAGAGAAAAGTAAACTTAGACAAGCAGAAGAAAGAAAGAAAGAAAGACAAAGAAAGAATAAAGAAGAAAATCACGATAGAAAAAGCGGAAAGAAGAAGAAGAAGACAAATGAGAGAGAAGTGAGAGAAAGATGTCTGTATCTCATATCCACTGCAACACTCCCAGACTCAGGAAAGAGAAGAAGAAAAAGAAGAAGAAGAAGAACAAAAGACATAAATAAACCGCGCCATGGACAGACAGAGTAAAGATAGATAGATAGATAGAGAGTTTAAGGACAGATAGATAGACAGATCAGAGATAGATCGAGAGATATAAATAGATAGATTAAAGATAGAGAGATAGATAGATTGGAGAGAGATTAAGGATAGGAGAGTGTGGGGCTGTGCTTTTGGTGTCTTACGAGGAGTTTATTTGTGAGGAAACTCGTTGAGAGAGTAGCGAGGAGATGATTCGTAATCTTCACTCTCCTCATCTCATGCAGAAACGTCATGTATCTGCATGAACAACAACACGGGAAAGATGACGAAGAGGAAGAAACATAGAGCATGTAGACAGATCTCGTATCTTTCTCAACAGAAGAAGAAGAAAAGTGCTTTTTAACTTCTCCTAGGAGAGAAGGAGATCCTGTCTTCATCTGATGGTCCCTGGCTATCCCATTCTCGTTGTCTTCCTTCTTATTCTTCCTTCTTCTCTCTTGCATCATATCGATCGTCTCTGGGGAAGGGATTTTCTCTTTATTTCGAGACAAAGGAAGCTCCGAGGAAGAAGAAGAAGAGAAACTCGAAACATGATCCTTATAAGGACTATGGAGAAGCAGACTGTTCTTTCTTATCAGAGAAGAAGAAGACGAGGAGGAGGAATTGCATGCTCTCGTTACCTTTTCATAGGAGTGTATGTGAGAAGGCAATGAAGAGGAAGATAGAAGGATGTCTTTACTGCTTTTTTGGCTCCTTTGAACTCCTTCTTCTTCTTCTCCGCCTTCATGATCTTCTCTGTAATTCTCGTCTTTACTTCTCTTTAATTTCCACTCCAACTCTTCTATCTCCGATAAGAAAGAGAGGGCGTTTCTTGAAGACGACGAAGAAGAAGAAGAAAGAGAAGACGAACTTCGTCGTATACTCCTAGCAGAAGAGAAACTCCCCGCAGGAGAACGAGACGAAGAGAAGAAGGACTGAGGAGAAGGACATGAAGAAGAACAAGAAAAAGAAGAAGGATGACAAGGAAGAGAAGAAGAAGAGGAGTGATGCCTATCTCTGGAATGGGATAAGAATCTTCTTCTTCTACGAGAGCAGCCGCAGAGAGAACAAGAACGTGTAGTCGCTTCTTTCTCTCTCTGATGGACAAGACAACCTGAAGAGGGGGGAGAAGAGCAAGAAGAGGTCTGGCGTTCACTTTCCTGAAGAGAAAGAAGAAGAAGAAAGAGAAGAACGGGTGTCCCATACGGATAGAAAAAGAATACAGGTGTGTGGGAGAGAAGAAAAGACGAGCATGACGAGGAGTCAAAGAAAAACTACTTCGCCGACTTTCTCTCTTACCTCTTATACAGAGATATATACCTGTATATATCTGAGATGTGTAGATGT
Organism: Cystoisospora suis; assembly: GCF_002600585.1. Lineage (NCBI taxonomy): Eukaryota > Apicomplexa > Conoidasida > Eucoccidiorida > Sarcocystidae > Cystoisospora > Cystoisospora suis. The sequence goes on along the minus strand of NW_027156618.1, from coordinate 443 downwards.
ACACAATATGTATGAGATAGAGGGAGTGAGAGAGATAGAGATGCACTATATCTATTGTGCTGTATGTACAGCCCGAGCAGGCTCCCTTCGACAAACACATCACTGCGCAGTCTCTCTCCTTGTATACATAGACATACAGAAATAGATATATATACATACATATACATGTAGATACTTGGAAATATCCCGGATAAACCTCTAGTCTTTGCACGCATGTCTCTATATACACTGCACACGAATATATGCTGTAATTCGGGAGAGAAAAAGGAAACAGACGCATGTATAGGTCTATAGACAACTCTATCTATCCAGAGTATATCTACTTTGTGTATCTCTCTATCTATCTGGGTACCTATATCTCTATGTGAAGGGGTGCTCTTGCAATATAGGTATCTTCAGAGTGTGCTACGAAGCGATAAATGCACAGAAGTTGAGGCCCCCCC
>NW_027156617.1:1191-1641 GCF_002600585.1 Cystoisospora suis | reverse complement strand
CCGCCGCGCTAGTCCCGTGTCCGGCTACCTGGACTAGCTGAACTAGCGCTGGCTAACTATTTGCACTGACTAACTATAGCTAACTACTCTAAGTGTTATTATTCTAATATTATGCGTGTTACCTATTACTTTCGTACTGGTGTAGTGTTGTGTTCGTGAAATTACAATTGTGCTTAGTTTGTTCCGTGCTACCTATCTGTCTAAGGTGTGAACTTACTGTTGCTACCCTTAGATAAAACTATGCTGATATGTGCTGTGTGTTATTACTTTATTTAGTCAGTATGATAAGTGCTTACTCTAATAAAAATGTTTCTAACATGTGAAAATAATTTATTGGAAACTACGATGCTATTCTGACTGTGTTAAGTTACTCTAAGTTGTTTGCTATGGTAGTTCGCGTCAGAGCGCGCAGTGCTCTGACACCCCTACCCCCTTCGAAAGCACGGTGTC
>NW_027156617.1:0-889 GCF_002600585.1 Cystoisospora suis | reverse complement strand
ACACATGAAACACTGGATGCACTAAAAAGATGCAGGCAACTCCAAAAACGCCGCACAATTACCGATCATACGTAAAATTTTAAAAGGACCACGATTCCTATCACGTAAAGCTTTTGCTTCTCCATCACACGGTAAATTCGTGGTCTTCAACCACACCATCTGACCTTCCTTGAACTCGACCGGCCTTCGATGTTGGTCTGTGACTCGTGCCGCTCTTCTTCCGAGATAGCTCGTCGAAACGGCACCCAGTCTCTCTCTCTTCTGGCTCTTAATTCCTCCTTTGTTCTTTTCCTTTTGCCTTCTATGTTCCAGGTTAACCTTTTAACTTTGTTCTCTTTCAGTTGTGGTGGCGCGGGTTCCTCCACCTCCGGCCTCGCGATCATCCTTTGTTCCTCACCCTGCGTTCCTTCTCTTTGCAAGACTATGACTTCTTCAGCGAATTTCCACGTTATGATGGTTCTTTTCAAAAAGCCGTAACCCAGCAGGATTTCTTGCGATATTTCAGCGAGTAAGAAATTTGTTGTGAACGTGATACCCCCTATCTCGATTCTCGCATCCTCGGTTTTGCACCTTACCTCAAGTCCCCTTCCACTAGCGCGTTGCGGCTGCACCGCGTTGCATTCTCGCAATTCGTGCTCACTTCTTTCCTGCCCGGTGCTGTTGGCTGTTTCTTCCTCCTGCTTTCCCTTACTATGCGTTTCTTCCACAAGGTTCTCCTCTTTTTCCGCCTGTGTCGCCCCCCGTTTCTTTTGACGAGAACTTCCTCTTCTGCGCTGGTCTTCCCGCCTGCTCCTTTGGCTTGTTGCTTTCGCGTGATTCAACTCTTTTCCCGCTAATAACCCTCCTACAACGTCTTTCAACTTCCGCTTTGTAATGATTCTTGGTGTCC
>NW_027156616.1:0-212 GCF_002600585.1 Cystoisospora suis | reverse complement strand
GCCCTACCCTGGCCTTGTGGGGGGTGCAGCTGGTCTATTTTGACGGCGTAGACCACGTCCACCGCGCCCTTCTTCAACCAGGAGCGAAATTGCACCATGGAGCATACCTTGGCTTGCGACTTCTCGCCCTCCTGATCTTGGCTGCTCTTCGATTTCCTGTCGTCTATCGGCAGAGTGGTTGCTGGGAGTGCCGAACCGTCCGCTTTCTCTAG
>NW_027156615.1:0-202 GCF_002600585.1 Cystoisospora suis | reverse complement strand
CCACAAACGCGCATTAATCATTGGAAAAGATAGTCGACTGGGTCGAGTGGCTACCCCAGTGACGACAAAACAGCCTGAGCCGTTCCTGAATCTTTTCACACTTTGATAGCGGCAGAACGTCTTCCACAATGCCTCACGTTCTGGTTCCTCCCGTGGTCTCTTCTGAGGAAGAGACATGCTTTCAAGCCACGGTTTCATGATC
>NW_027156614.1:0-289 GCF_002600585.1 Cystoisospora suis | reverse complement strand
CGTGCGGAAAGTTCACCGGGGTTCCTTGACTTGAGCACGACCTCCCTCTACTGCTATCTCTGCGGCTGTTGCCTCCTCTGCGTATGGGGCCGCTCTGTCTCTTTCCGGACCGCCTCGCCACGACGTGCGATCTCAATATCTCAGACGGTCCTATCTCCTGACGCGCCTCTCTCCGTCTCTGCAGGCCTCCACAGAGTTGTTCTTGCCTGCCGTACTCGAATCTTCGGCTGAAAACGCTTCCTTCTCGCAAATCCTTCTTCCCGCCGATCTGGGCTCATGCGCCACACTC
>NW_027156613.1:0-314 GCF_002600585.1 Cystoisospora suis | reverse complement strand
CAGACTGGACCTCGAGACCTACAACCAGGATACGCAACGACCACCACGTGGCGGCGCAAGACCGCCATGCCTCCAGAATAGCTAGTTATGGACTTCAGGACCTTCACACACCTGGAACAAAAGCAGGAGACCCCTACAGGGAGCGCAGAGGGATCGGCAATCGTCCGTGAAGAGCAGAAGCCGACAACGTAGATCAGCAGGGCGTGCCAGGGGACACGCCGGTACGCCAGGGAGAAGTCCCAGCGGCATTAGAAAGCTTCTAGGCCTTCTAGGGAAGGCTAACAAGCTTCACATGATCGAAAGGACTCCAACAG
>NW_027156612.1:209-11591 GCF_002600585.1 Cystoisospora suis | reverse complement strand
AGATAGCTAGATTAAAGATAGATAGATTATAGATAGATTATAGATAGATAGAAATGTGTATGATAGTGATGTGTGTAGATACATATGTGTAGGGAGGTGACGTAGGTTTGTCTGCTTCTTTTCTGTCATTCCTTGAGTATGTTCGTTTGAATCTTTCTCTGTTTCATGAAAGTGTGCTCCCCAATGAAGGCTCCTCTTCTCTCCTTTCTTCTTTTTCTTTTTGCCATTGTAGTCTTAGCATTAGTAGTTGTTCCTTAACCCTTCTTCTTCTCTTCTTTTCCTTTTTCTTGTCTTTCAGAGACTTCGAGAACGTAGAGCAGCGGTGAGGCTTAGGGTGTAGAATATTTTTATCTATGTCTACATACATACATATAGATGCAGATCTTATTCTGTCTATACATGTGACTCCTGTATCTAAGTATGTCTGCATGTGTAAGAGGGTTAATACTGTATGTGTGTGGGGGCTGTTCACTTTTCTTTCTCCCTCTTTCTTTCTTTCTCCATTCATCGTCGTGTTTCACACACAGAGAGAGAGAGAGAGACAGCATTGGCCTCGTCGGGGTCTATTGCAGACAGACAGACAGCCAGCCTTGCAACTGCCCTGGTGTTTCTAGGAGTCAGCAGGGCTCCACACGACTACTACTACTACTATGATTATGACTACTATGACTATGACTCCTACTACTCCTACTACTCCTGCTGCTGCTCTAAGATGACTAGCAGGAGTAGGAGCAGGAAGAAGAGTCATCCTTCTAGCTATAGTAAAAGTAGCAATACTCGTCATAGTAGTCATAGTAGTAGTAGTAGGGCTGTTGTGCTTGGGGGGAGTTTGCACACCTCTCGTGATATTCCTAGCAATAGTAAGAAGAAGAAGAATTAGGATGATACTTACACTTTTACCTCTCTCTATGTCTACCTCTCATTCCTTCTTATCTCTTCTTCTCCTCCTTCTCTCTCACTTAGCATGTGTATACTCATAATACAGTCATAAGGCGTCTACCCTTACTCCTACTATGAGGAAGAAGAAGAAGAGGAAGGGGCCGGTGTAGAGATACTTAAGTAGTAGTATCGTAGTAGTCGTACTTATGATAGATATTCTACACCCTTGTTGCTCTTCTTCTTCTTCTTCTCTCTCTATGTGTTCTTTTCTTGATGGCTCTCGGTATTTATCGACTAGGACTTTTCTCATTCTCAAAACTGCTCGAGTGTGTAGACATCTACTGATGGGATTTTACGGTTCACTTTTTGCCTGCATGCAATCCGAAGGAAGAAGAAAGAAAGGAAAAGAATCTTCTTTCTTCTCTCCCTTTTTTGTTTCTTTCTTTTTCTTTTTCAGCAAGATGTATGTCTATCGACTTGATACAACTTGAAGAAGAAGAAGAAGAGGAGGAAGGCTTACCCGACAAGCGGCCTAACACATGGATTGATGACCTTGTCTCTTTCTCTCTTCTTATTCTTTCTTCTTATTCACATATCTCTCTCTCTCTCTCTAGTTCTCATTGTTTCTCCGAATACATATGTCTTTTCTTGCATGCACTATAGTGATGAGGTGTATATACACCTGGGGGGAGAGGTGTCTGTGCTCATGTTGAGTGGAGTTTTCTTCTCATTCATTCAGTCATTTGCGTTTTTCTCTATCTGTGGCATCGCTCACTCTCTGTCTGATAGATTTTCTATACATCTGAATAAAGCTTTTCTCTCTCTTCTTTCTCCCAGCTCTGCATATGCTTACCTCGACACATATGAGAGAACGTCTCATACACACATATACAGATGTATAGATATGGAGAGAAAGATAGAGAGAAAATTGGTCTCTTCATGTAGTCATCTGTTTGCCGGCTTCAGACATTCTTTCATGAGATTTCTCTATTGAACTATCTATAGAATCTTCTCCTTTGCATCTATCAGGGTGTCTTCTCGATCAAAGACGAAGAAGATTGAGAGAATTCTCTATAGGCTGGTTTGTATTTGACCTGCTTAGAGAGACTCGCGTTCATTATTCTCACGCGGCTCTCCTTCCTCTATCACGTTCCCTACCTTGACATAACTAGAAAAGCAGAAAGTCTTCTAGCGAGCTTCTCTTGTAATCCTACATTTCTCTCTATCCATGTAGGTATGCTGTTCATGTAGATTTATCTAAAGAAGTATCGGCTGTGTATGTACTTGCCCATAGATTCATAAGGGCGGTCGTCTCTTTCTTCATTTCTATGTAAGGTGTTTTGGTGCATGCGTCTTCTTCTTCTTCTTTAGGCTTATCGATCTCGCGTCCGACCCTCACCTCAATCTCAAGCAGTAAGCACCACATACCATACATATATATATATTGATACATATATCTATATGTATATCTTGATACATATATCTACAGACATATATATCTGTTTCTCTCTACTTGTCCATCTGTATATGTAGACATACGTGAGTTTATTTGCCTATCTATCTTACACATATATGTATAGATAGATAGATAGATTAAAGATAGATAGATAGATCTATACGGAGACACTATTTCTTTATCTATCTATCTATTAGCCTCTCTTTCTTGCTCTCTTTTTCATGCTTTTCTTCTTCTTCTTCTTTGGTATGCTTTCTCCCCCTCTTTTCTTCTTAGGCAGTGAGAAGGAAATTTGTCATACACACATCATGAGGTCTCCTCTCTTTCTTCTTTCTCTTTCTTTCCTTTCTTTCTTCTTTTTCTCCTTCTTTCCTTTCTCACGGTCTTTCATCCTGTTCATCTTCTTCTTCTTTCTTTTTCATTCTACTCTCTAAACAGAAAAGAAGAAGGAGGAGGAGGAGGAGAGAGCTTCTTTCTTGTCATTCCTCCTCCTACTTCTCGATAGGCAATACACACTCCTTCGCTGCAGATGAGACTACTCTACGTCGATATACATAGAGAAATAAATACAGAGAGATATCTGTCTATCTATCTATATATATATATATATATATACGTACATAGAGATAGACAGATCTACCTGTATAGAGAAACAGATATACGTAGTAGATAGATAGGTATTTGCTTGTGTATATTATCTCTATTACAAGTCGTATAGCTGCAGTAGGCCTCTACAGACAAATGAATACAAGGCAATGAACAAGAAGAAGAAGAAGAAATGATAGTGACACTAGTAAAGATAAAGATAAAGAAGGGAAAGAAGAAGGTCTCTAAGAATAGCAAAAAGGAGCTAGAGGTGAAACAGTGAAAGGTCGTTCGGGGCCCTCTACCTACTAGCAAGATCTGCCTACACATACCTATCAGTAGGACCCTATTGAAAGGCATCTAGAGACAGATAGATACATACACATATATATATATATATATACAGAAAGCCAAACTTGTATGGATGCCCTAGATACATATATACATATAAGATATATATATATATATATATGTGTGTATGTGTATGGGTATGTATTTATTTGTATGTAGAGAGAAATTTGTCTGTCGTCAAAAGAGCCTTTTGCTCAAACACTCCTCTAAACTATTTCCTATATGCGCATGCATTGGCATATATAATATATATAATATATATATAAGTACATATCTATTTATAGGTAGATGTCTATTGTGTTTGCGCATGCACAGAGTCACACGTCTCATTGATTGCATGTGTTCTCTCTATCTACGTCTATATATATGTATGTATATGTATATATATATACATGTATTGATGCATGCATGCATATTTATATGTAGTGGTATGGAGGAGGGGAAGTGTGTGAGAGAGTGGAGGTCCCTCTCTCTATCTGTCTATCTATCTATCTCTCTAGATATCTCTCGCTCTACGTCTATCTCTATCTCTCTCTCTATCTCTATCTCTCTCTGTCTCTCTCTCTCTATCTCTCTATCTCTCTCTCTCTATCTCTCTCTCTATCTCTCTCTCTATCTCCCTTTATCTCTCTCTTTCTCTCTACCTCTATCTCTCTCTCTATTTCTCTTTATCTTTCTATCACTCTCTCTCTCTGTATCTCTATCACTCTCTCTATCTCTCTCTATATCTCTCTATATATATCTCTCTCTATCTCTCTTCATCTCTATCTATATCTCTCTCTCTATCACTCTCTCTCTATCTCACTCTCTACATCTCTTTATCTCTCTCTCTATCTCTCTCGCTCTATCTCTTTTTTGGAGACACGTATGTCTGTGTGTCTGCTTGTTTCCTTGTATCTTTCTTTCATGCTGAAGAATGCTTTCTTCTTCGCCTCGTAGACAAGACAGAGAGATTAATGCATTAATGAATGGGGAAAGACTTAAAGAAAGAAAGAAAAGGGCGAGTGAGAAAGAAAGAAAGGGTGTTTCGTGTGTATGTGTGGTCTCCTTCTTCTTCTTATGATTGCATCTCTCCGTTTAGGCTGTAAGTCATTTTTCTCCTCGTCCTTTTTCTTCTTCTTCTTTCTCTTCTACTTCTTCTTTTTCTTTCTCTTCTTGCATCTTGTGTAAGAGGGCATCGGGTAGATTGCTATGAAGAATGTATGAGGAGGAGGAGTACTACTACTATCATTATTAAGGTGTCTCTAGAGCACACCTGAAGACTTGGATTGGGGTGTACGTACACCTTTTCTCTTCCCGCGAGTCTTTTTTCTCTCCTTCTTCAGTCTCTCACTTTACTTCTCTTTCACGGAGATGAAGAAGAAGAAGAAGAAAGAAGCAACACCCCGTCTTCTTTTTTCTTTCTTTTCTTGGCGATACTTCGCATTTTCACCCCTTCTCTTCTTCTTTATCTTCTTCGCTCTTCTATTTCAGTAGATACCTCCACTTCTCCTATCTAAATCCTTCCTATACATCTCTTTTGTCTCTCTTCTTTTTTCTTCTTCTTCTTCTCTTCTTGTGTCTTTGCATGCATCCACACGGACAGACAGAGAGGCAGATAGATCCACCTACACATTGGCTATCCAACTTTGTCTCCTTTTCCTTTCCTCCTTTTTCTTTCTTTTTTCTTCTTTCTTTCTCCCTCTTCTTTCCTCCTTTTCCTCTTTTGCTTCCTTTTTCTTTTCTTCTCTTCCTTTTTCTCTTTTTCTTTTCTTCCCTTTCTTCTTCTTTTTGTCTTTTTCTTTTCCAGTTTCCTTCTTCAGCTGTATCGGTAAGTGTCTCTTTTGGGAGGAGTTTGCGTCATTCTTTCCTCGGCTTGACATGTCGGCTTTCAGATTTCCCGCCCCTTTCAGTTCTTCTCTTTTTCACGCACACTTCCTCTCCTTCTTTTCTTTTCCCTTTCTTCTTCTTTTCCTTTTCCCTTCCCTCCTCGTCTCCTCATAGTGATACACACACGAGGACCACTCTCATATACACATATACACATCGACAAACAAAGAGTGAGAAAGAGTGAGAAAGAGAAAGAGGGAGAAAGAAAGGAGGGAGAAAGAGAGAAGATTGGATCTTCTCTTGGTTTCGAAGCTTTTCAGTCTTCGCTCTCTTCTTCTTTTTCTTTTGGATGGATGTCGATTTCTATGGTGAATGGATGATCCCCCTCGAAGCCCTCTTCTTCTTCTTTTGCTTCGTTCTCTCCTGTCGCGTCTCATCTATCAGAGGGTCTTCATTTTTCTCTTCTTTCTTTCTTCTTTTCGATCAGGGCGTGAGGGTTTGAATCTTGTCGAATCCCGTGTGCCACCACGAGTTGGAGAGAAAGCAGAAAAGAGGAAAGAGACAGAAAGAAAAAAGAAGGAAGAGAAAGAAAGAAAATGGAAAAGAAGAAGAGGAACTGAAGGAATGAGGAGTCGGGATTTCTAAAGGTCTCACTCACTTCAGCTTCGTCATATACAAGCGAATGCGTGTGGGTAGATAGAAAGCTAGCTAGCTAGCTAGGTGGGTATGTGTCTCTCGGATGATTATCATATTGGTGAGGGTCCGTCGGTGCCTGCGATGGAGGTAGACACCTATGTGTCATATGAAGGGGGAAGCATGTGTGCGTGTGGCTGTCTACCAGCTAGCTAGCTTGTCAGTGGTGTGTCTTGCGTGTCTCTCGTGTCTCTTCGCAACAGCTAGTAAGCTGGTGTCTACAATAAGAGAGAGAGAGAGATACATCCTTGCTTGTCGCCTTTCTCTGTCCGTGTCCTTTAGATCGAATGACGAGAGAATGGAAAAGTCGAAGAGATGAAAATAGAGCAGCAGGGAAAAAGCGTGATAGAAAGAACGAAAAAGGCGGTCGTAAGAAGGAGGGCGAATAGGCATGCAAAGCCGAGGCAAAGCGGGAGAAAGAAAGAAAGAAAAGGAAGGAAAGAAAGAAAGAAAGACGCCATATTGGTGATTTGTATGGGTGAAAAGGCTTTCTTCTTCTTTTCTCATTGTTGATTAAGAACGTAAGAAGAAGAGAAGAATAAGTACAGAATGAACGGGAAGACAGGCAGAGCTGGATAGAGAGACAGATAGATCAAAGGTAGATAGAGATACGAGCAGATCTCGGGACGTCTCGAAAGGTTGATATATATTTAGGTGTATATACATGAAAATTCTCGCTGAGTATGAGGTCTGTATCAGTCATCCAGAGTCCGTCGATAAATCAGTCATTTTCCGTCTCCTTTTCATATTTCTCTTTTCTTTCTTTCTTGCTAGTGTTGGAATTTTCATCTTGTCTGCTCTCATCTCCATCTAGGAAGTAAGAAAAGAAATAAGGGCGAAAGAAGAAAGAGAAACGAGACAGAGTTAGAGACACACAGAGAGAAAGAGAGAGAGAGAGAGGTCATAGACGTCTGTCTACTCGTGGCGCAAAGAGGATGAAGAAGAGGAAGGAGAAGAAGATCTCCCTGTCTCTTGTTTTGCTCCCTTCTTTCTCTTCGTTCTTCTTTTCAGAGCAGAGAAATGACAATACGTACAGAGAGATGGATGGAGATAGATACAAACTTCTATCTATCTTTAATCTATCTTTAATCTATCTATCTATCTTTAATCTATCTATCTATCTTTAATCTATCTATTTATGGTGATAGCCTTCACCTGTATGTCTGAATAGGAATATGTATGAATATGCCTCTATGTATGCGTGGATATATATGTATATATATGCATGAATATCTATCTATCAAGTATGAATATGTCTGTATGAATATATATGTTTGTGTATGTGTATATTTATGAATCTTTTAGACATTTTTATATCTCCCTTCATATCCACATTTACATACATACATACATACACACATATCTATACACATTCATATATCGATCTCTCTCACTCTCTTTCTCTCTCTCTCTCTCTATATATATATATATGTCTGTCTCTAAAGATCTCGTAGGAAGGACAGGGGGAGAGGAAGTGAAGAGGGTGTATATACAGATGTCTGTGTATATCACAACATTTCTATCAACTTCTACTTGATAAGGTCTATCTATACTTTCGAGGGAGTTGTCGGTCATACCCTTTTATCTTTAGCAAGTAAGCGAGAGATCTACCTAACCTCTCTTCCCCTCTTCACCCATCCTTCTCTTCTCTCTCCCTATTTTTCTTCTCTCACTATGTCTATCTACCTATCTTCAGCCTAGGTCTCACCTTCTCTCTAATAGTTTATCTATCTCTCTCTTATCTATATGTCTCCACTCTGTCTTTAATCTGCCTATCTATCTTTAGTTAGACTATGTATGTATGTAGATGCATGCATGCATGCGTCTTTAATTACGTCCACCTCTAGAGGGCAGGAGCGAGTCAATGCAGGTGGATCTTTCTCACACTCTTTCTTCATGTCTCTGGTCCTTAACTACGACGAGAAGAGAGAGATACCAATTCCTTTCTTTCTCTTATTCTCTTTCTCTCTCTCTTTGTCTGTCTTCTGCCTACATTCCTCCAAGCTCGCAATGACTCTCCTCTTCACATCGCATTTCCTCCGGACTCGACTTCTCTCTGTGCCTCTCTTTCTTTCATTCTTTCTCTCTTTCTGTCTTTCTTTCATTCTTTCTTTCTGTCTTTCTCTTTCTTTTAGCCTAGGGGGCAGTGGGGACGACGGAGAAAGAGAAGAGTTGTCCCATCTTCTTTTTCATCTTGTGTTTTGCATCGATAGCATAGGAGACAAGAAAGTATCTTGCAAGGACAGATAGAAGAGTTAGAGCGAAGAAGTCTATTTGGCTTACCTCCTTTCTTATTGATACCTCTTTCCTCTCTTCTCTCTGCCATTATCATATGTGTATTATTTAGCTAGTAAGAAGAAGGAAGATTAGACAAAAGAAAGAAAGAAAGAAGTTTTCTTTTTGACATAGTAATGACGTCCCTCATTTTCTTTCTTTCTTTCTTGTTCTATCAAATTGTCGTTTGCTTCTTTTCTCTTCCTCTGCGGACACTCAGCAAGTGAGAAATTCTCTAGGGATTTTCTTCTCTTTTCCTTTCATGTCGCAAACTCTTCTTCTTCGTATTATTTCTCTTCCACTTGTTTCGAGACATCTCTTTCGTACTCTTTCGCTCTCTCTCTGTCGAGCATAGAGACACGATGGCTGCGCACTCCTCTCTCTTCCATACCTCATGCATAAATAGATAGATAGATAGTATGCATGCAGAGGGAGAGATAGAAGAGAAAAGCGAGGGAGGCGGAGTGTATTGGCCTGCTTACCTAGAGAATCGTATGTGTACATCTGTCTAGAATCTGCGGTACCTTCTATCTATCAACCTATTTATCTACATATATATGTATAATCGGGAGAGAGAGAGCGAGAGGGATTTCTGCTATGTATGTATGTAGATACATACTTTCAGCCATGATGTACATATTGCCCCCGATGCTCTGTCTCCACCATGACAAGGAAAGAGTGTATACATGTAGACATATATAGATAGACAGATCTATCTCTATGTATCTACATATACATATGTATATACATGTATACAAGGGGGTATATATATATATATATACGTAAAGTCAGGTCTATCTTTATGTATCTCTGTGTATGTGCTGCTTTACATTGCATGTGCTTGTCTTATCAGGATGTAAGGTGTCGCTTCTTCTTCTTCTTCTTCTTTCGCGAGGGGGGATGACGGCGGGTCTTAAGTACACCTTGGACTTAGAAATAATTCTGGAAGTAGCAGGTGTTTTGTCTCCGTCGATTCCTCCGATCTTTCTCGGGCTCTTCTTCTTCTCTCTTTTTCATCTTGGACGACCTCTCCTCTCTCTCTCTCGCCTCTTCTTTCTATCTCTTGAACGGTCTTCCTTTCCTCACTCTCCCTTTCTCTCGAGCTGTCCTCTCTTTCTTTTTCTCTCTTCTGTCGAGAGAGAAAGAGATGTGGGCGGTGCTTCTCCTAGTAGAGACTTGCACTTGTTCTCTGGAGGTTATCTAAGCAGCACGTCCGTAGAGAGAGCGAAGAGTCTCACAGCGAATGACTCTGACCGTCCACCACGTATGAATGTGTATATCTATCTGGACCATGTGTGAATGTACCAAATATGTGTGGATGTGTATATGTATGTATACGTGTATGTATATATGAATCTATATATATATATATGTGTATATGTATTTGAATGTATATAGATGGAATTTGGCCTGCTTTCTTGGATAGACCAGGAGAGAAGATAAGGGAAACAAGACCAAGAAAAGAGAGAAAGAAAGAAAGAGAGAGAAAGATGTGTCGTCTCTTATCCTTTCTAGAACGACTACTATGTCATCGATGTTGAAGACCCTGCCCCTGGGGAACTCTCCCTCTTTCTATCTATACANNTGTATAGATAGAAAGAGGGAGAGAGAGAGAGGCAGGAGAAGTGTCAGCTAACAGGAGAGAAGGCAAGTAGTTCTTCTCTCTCTCTTTTTCGATGTCTCACTCGTTACTGTGCTTTTAGCTAGTCATCCGTCATGTGTCGGCAAGAAGAAGAAGAAGAAGATTAGGGTGGTAGAGATAGAGAGAGAGTTCGACACGCTGGTCTAGCAGTAGGGGGAGGAGGAGGAGATATCGCTCGAGGACAGATAGAAGAAGAAGAAGGAGCGAGGCATAATGCTTTCCTCTCTTTGGATTCTTTTTCTTCTTTTTCTTTCTTTGTGTGTCCGGTGTGTATTTATCTATTCCTTCCATTCAACGACAGATCGTAAGAAGAAGAAATACATCCCCAAGAGACAAGAAACGAAAAGAAGAAGAAGGAGAAGGAATCGATCAGTCGACAGCATACACATCAATCAGTCAAGTTCCTACTACTACTGGTCTCTCAGTGGCACTGCAGCGTCTTATACAAGACTTTCTATCTTTCTTCTATTTCTCTCTCATTTATCATCTACATCTCTCTTTACTCCCTCGTCGTCTTTCTAGTCATTTGGAACCTATATATTTATTTCGAGTCTATCTATCTTCAATCTATGTATTTATATATCTGTCTTTAGTCTATCCATCCATCTAGATACCTCTACGAGACACTTCAAAACGTGTGCGTAGTATACGTGTATGTGCATATCCATCTAGATCTATCTATCTTTAATCTGTATGTATATATATATATATATTTGTATCTTTCTATAATTATAATATACAGACGTGATTGACGGCTCATGTCTGGGGAGACTGGAAGACGTCCATACACTAGCCTTCTCTTTTCATATCTCGGAAATGTTTCATACACCCCGTATATCTGGGACTCTCTGTCTCTAGCCTATCTATGAGAATCGCAAAAATATCTGCATATCTATCTATCTATATATATATATGTCTATGTAATATATACGTATCTGTATCTTTCTATGTATCTCTCTCTCTATATATATATATATATGGAAAAGAGGTATTGATATAGCTATATATATCTTTATCGGTATGTATCTCTCGTTCTATGTATATCAGTGTGTATATGTGTGTATCTATGTATATAGATCTCTTCGTATGTATGTGCTTACATGTGCATAAGAGACGTGTTCTGATGGCCCCTCCTTATTTCTATACTTTCCTCAGCGAAAAGTAAGAGGGAGACAACAAGAATGGAGATGAGAACTACTCTCATTCTGCTGCACCTGACAGGAGGGAGGGGAGTCCATTCATCTATTTCTTCTTTGGACTTTTCTTCCTCTTTCTTCTTTCTTTTTCTCTCTCGGTCATGTAGTCTTCAGCCGTTCTTCCTTGCTATTCTCCTTAGTGTAGGAATTCTCCCTTTCTTCTCTTTCTCCCTTTCTTTCTCTGTTTCGCTTCTTTTCAAGCTCGAGAGAAAGAAATCCTTTTGCCTCGTGTGTGTTGTAGAGAAAGAAGAGAATGGCTTTCTATCTTCTCGTGAGGTGTACGAGGATGAGAAGAAAAAGAAGAAGATAGATCAGGTTCAGACACACGACTCGTCTAGATCTTCTTCTTCTTCTTATCGCTTTTGAAGATGCCTAGCTCCTCATCTATCCCTATGATTCGTACTACTCTACTACTTAGAGTAGCAGCTCGTATTCTCCTTATTTTTGCCCCTATGGGTATGGCGGTCGTGTCTACTCTCCACTTTGTCCATCTTTCT
>NW_027156612.1:0-153 GCF_002600585.1 Cystoisospora suis | reverse complement strand
TTTCTCTCCTCTTTCTTCTTTTCCTTCTTTGTTCGACTTCTCATTCCCTCACCTGCCCACCTTCTTTTCTCTTCGTGTGCTTCCTAGACTCTCATAGCCTCCTTGTATTTCTCCCTAGATGCAGACGCGTATGCATGTTTAGAAGTATGTATA
>NW_027156611.1:891-1097 GCF_002600585.1 Cystoisospora suis | reverse complement strand
CCATGTGTCCCTTCTCGCCACACCTGAAGCACGTAACCCACGTTGGTCCGTTGTCGTCCGTTTCGCGCTTTTCCTCCGCGCGCTCAGTCGATCGGATGGCTCGCTCCTTGGTCCCCGACCGGCTGAAGTGCTCCGATTTGTAGCCTTTGTTTTTGTAGTGACCGGTAGGCTTGCTAGAAGAGGCGAACCGTGGTAATTCGCTCTTG
>NW_027156611.1:0-340 GCF_002600585.1 Cystoisospora suis | reverse complement strand
TGGCCCTCTTCCTCGCTCAGAAAGTACGTCCTGGCCGGGATGGCTCCCGCAATCATGCTGGACGTCAGGGGCAGACTCGATTCCCTGCTTAATCGGGCCCGTGCCTTCCCTTCTGAGAAGAATACGGGTGACGCTAGAGAGCAAAAAACATTTGCTAACCCCCTAGCCTCCCAAATATAGAAAAGCGTTGAGAAAAAGTAACCGGAACGCCACCGAGAGCCCCGGCGAGCCGCCACAGCTCGCGGGAGTCAGCTCGCCTGCCGACGAACCGACACGGCAAAACCACGGTTTCCACCCGATCCCGGGCAAGGCACCGTGCAAAATGAAAAGGAAATGCACA
>NW_027156610.1:0-202 GCF_002600585.1 Cystoisospora suis | reverse complement strand
CCCCGGCGCCGAGACTCTAGTTTTTTGCATCGCGGAAGGGGCATTGGACCGCCATGTGTCCCTTCTCGCCACACTTGAAGCACTTAGCCCACGTTGGTCCGCTGTCGTCCGTTTCGCGCTTTTCCTCCGCGCGCTCCGTAGATCGGATGGCTCGTTCCTTGGTCTCCGACCGGTTGAAGTGCTCCGATCTGTAGCCTTTGTC
>NW_027156609.1:0-932 GCF_002600585.1 Cystoisospora suis | reverse complement strand
TCTTCTGGTTCCAAGACTGCCGGTACAACCCGGCCAATGCTCGTCTGGGGGCTCGTCTTGAGCGTGTGTTGGGTTTGTCTCGTCCCTTGCTGTTTTCGGTGCGCCACCTGGGCACCGGTGTGACTTGTATTGTGAGTGCTACGGTGTTCTTTGGGTACCTGACTCGTTTTGCCCTTGATTATTCGCCTTGTCCGCCGTGTCGTACTTCTTCTGCGGACGTGCCTATTGCCTGATCTGTTTTTCGTGCTTCTTACAACGTTTCCCGGTGTTGTTGTTCTGATGGCGTGTGGCTTTGGAAACTCCGAACTCTGCCTCTGGAGGCTAATCTGTTGTTTGAGACTTCTCCCTGGAGGTCTCGGGCCTCCTCTAGTGGTCACCTTCTTGACCTGTCCGCCTAGTTGGGCTGGTTCGCCTAGGTCACTTCTTGGAAACGGGGGCTCCACGGTAGCTTCTCAGTGGATCTGCACTCTCGGCGTCACTTTGCCGTCACGTAGCTTACTGTAGCGTGTGTCCGGAGGTTGCCGTTGCTGTCGCTGGCCGCAGCCTGGCCTCTGTTCCTGCCTGGGGCTCATCACGTTCACTCTGGCCACGGGAGGTCGCTCCTCCTTCTCGACGTCCGCCTCCCTCCGGCGCCGAGATTCTAGTTTTTTGCATCACGGAAGGGACATTGGACCGCCATGTGTCCCCTCTCTCCGGACTTGAAGCATTTTGCCCACGTTGGCCCGTTGTCGTCTCTTTTGCGCTTTTCCTCTGCACGGTCCGCAGATCGGATGGCTCGATTCTTAGGCGCCGGTCGGCTGAAATGCTCCGATTTGTAGCCTTTGTCCTTGTAGTGGGTAGTAGGCTTGTTAGAAGAACCGAACCGTGGTAACTCGTTCCTAATTTCGGGCTTCCGGCCGCTGCTACGATCGTAGTGCCGTGGTGGTCTTCTC
>NW_027156608.1:0-293 GCF_002600585.1 Cystoisospora suis | reverse complement strand
TAGTTTTTTGCATCGCGGAAGGGGCATTGGACTGCCATGTGTCCCTTCTCGCCACACTTGAAGCACTTAGCCCACGTTGGTCCGTTGTTGTCCGTTTCGCGCTTTTCTTCCGCGCGATCCGTCGATCGGATGGCTCGCTCCTTGGCTCCCGACCGGCTGAAATGCTCCGATTTGTAGCCTTTGTCCTTGTAGTGACCGGTAGGCTTGCTAGAAGAGCCGAACCGTGGTAATTCGCTCTTGATTTCGGGCTTCCGGCCGCTGCTACGGTCGTAGTGCCGTGGTGGTCTTCTCGG
>NW_027156607.1:869-26422 GCF_002600585.1 Cystoisospora suis | reverse complement strand
TACGGCTTACGATCGCCATTCTAGTAAAAATAGGCCACTATTTGGTGGCGATCGAGGCAGGATTGCAAAATCCTGACAGCATGCGATCTGCATGAATATGTGACACCTGTGCGGACACAAAGCAAGATGCGTCAGGGCACCAGGGGTCTACTACAACTGTTAAGTGTCCCTGACAAGCCGTGGCAGTCCGTTTCCATAGACTTTATCACAGGGTTGCCGCCGTCGAGCCTAAGCGCCTATGACTCTATTGGTGAAGTGGTAGACAGGATCTCGAAGCCAATTCATTTCGTTCCGACTCACTCAGCGATACCAGCGGAGAAATTTGCAAAATTATTTCTCCGTAGAATGTGGTACTTGCACTGGTTCGCGAAGTCGATGCGTCCGAAGTTCATAAGCGGTTTCTGGGGGTCGTTGGGTGCGCAAGTAGGGACCAGGAGGCTGCACTGCACCGCCACGCGTCCTCAAACGGACGGAAACACAGAGAGAACCATCCGGACTTTGACTCGAATACTACGGGATATGTCCGAGACAATGTGTCAGACTGGACAGCCTATTTGCCGTTGGCTGGGTTTGCATATAATAATGCCATTCATGAGTCTACCCGCTCGAGTCCGTTCGCGTTAGTCCTCTCGGAGCCCCCGGAGGACTTCCCGGAACTGCCTCAACGCGGCCGAAACAGCCACGCTGACATTTTGGACGAAGCGGAAGTACGACTGGCATCAGCCAAAGCTAACTTGCAGAAAGCGTAGACGGCTTAGACGCGGAACTACGATTGGAAGCATAGAGTGAAGTCTTTCAAGCCGGCGACCTCGTTTTCGTGTCCGCTCGTCTGCTACGGTCGCATGGCGTAGGGGAGCGGAAACTTGGTGCCCGCTGGGTGGGACCTTTCACCATACTACAACGTGTTAGTGATCTCGCATATGTCGTGGATTTCCCACCGCCGATGGATCGCACCTATGGTAAATATTGCGTCCTTAAGGAAGTGCAAGGTGTCACCTTGGTTCCCCGAGATTTGCGCGACAGCGCGTGATCGCTGACGAACTAAAGTCGGTCAAGACTTCTCCGCGCCCGTGATCGCTGTCGGCGGTCGGACAAGCCGGAAGTTTTTCCGTACGCGATCGAGGCAATCTTATTGTCGCGCCAACGCAGGAAGAGTGACGGAACGACAGAAGCCCAGTATCTGGTGAAGTGGCAAGATCCTGAACTCAGGGAAGACGTGGGAAAATTACGGAAAAATTGCTGATATTGGTACGCTAGAGGGCGTCAAGTTGCTGCACAGAGTTTGTACTGGCGAGGACGCAGCAGCTTACGCGGCGAGGTAGTATAACGCGTGAGGCGCCCTTCGCCCGGTGTGTCGTGCCACCCTACGAAACGGTGGTTGCGTGCCGCTGAGGGCTCTGGCGTAGTGAGTTCTGCACTGCTCTGGGTTTCTTTCGTGTGCTGTGCTGTGCGTGGATCGCCGGGCAGAAGGCTCCAGTGCGTCTCCTGTATTGTCGGGCGTGTGACTCGTTGGCACCCAACGAACAGAGATAAACTTTCGCAATTTGTGTCTCGGCCGTTATTGTCATCCGGAGCGAGGGCGGAGCCCCCATCGTCCCAGGAACTGATTTTATTACAGGAATAATCACTATTTTTCTGCTGTTTGTGGTGTGCGGGGGTCATCTGGAGTGAAACGGTAGCCCTTGTCCCACATCCGAGCACTAGCGAGTCGTAGCACGATACTGCCGCCGTCGTGCCGCGTGCTGGCAGCACACATTTGGACAGCATAACCGGTAGGAGTGCATTACGAACTTCGTTGAGAAAGGGCGCATACATGCAGACTGTACCGGTTTCGATGTTACAGCTGGACCGCATGCAGCCAGTTGTGACTGGCGGAATACTTCGCTTCACATGGCTCACGGAGTCGGGGTCCCTGCTTTCTGTCCTTGCTGCCGCCGGAAGTAGTTTTTTACAACCAAGCGCTTCTTGGGGCAGGACGAACAACGGCCCCCTCTGCAAGGCTGGGAGAACAAATGTGGTCACATGCGCAGCTCTTCCGCTTTGCTGTACAGGGGCTCGATGCGAGCCAAGTGATCGATGATGGCCACGTGACGGATGCGGGACAAGTGATCGGTGCGGGCCGTCTTCGTAGAACTGGGGAACTCTTCCGTCACATGAATCGTTAGTCTACAATTGAGTGCCGCCGAACGTCCTGCCGCAGATTGTGCCGATCCATCACGGTAGTCGCACCGTCTGCTGTTCGCTGGTCTGCTGGGAGGATATCAGAACTTCAAACAATGGAGAGGACGAGCAGTATGGGTACTGCATAGACCACGGGCTGAAACACGGATGTGCTGCTGCATCTGCGGGTGTTTCCTGTCACCCTTTCAAGTGTGAATCCCTGCACGTCCTTTCTCTTCACTTATCTGCCCACCACTACGTTGTTGCTCCGCTGTCTCCTCAGGACCCAGGGCGGACTTGTGGTTCTTTTCTCATCCATGCGAACCCTCACCTGGCCAGGCTCCAGTGGCAAACTTCTCTGGCCTTCCTTGTTCCGTCTCCGCTTTTTGACCTGTAGCTCGCTGCACACGCTTGTTCCCCCTGTCTGTTCGCGATTCTCCCCTTCTTCCCCCCATCTTCTCGACGCGGTTCGGCTTACTCCGCCGACAGCCCTACGGTCCGCTCGCACATTGGAGAAAAGCGGGGGGAGCGTCGTTTCTTGACGGGTACTCCCGTCTTGTGTTCAGAGCACGTGCATCGCGCGTTCGCGCCTTTGCAAGTTGATCGAGACAAAGGACAGGGCCTCAGACCGATCTTTCTTGCAGTCTCCTGCACAATGAGTCGCCGTCCTGAATATGAAGCTTCCGCCGACGTTGTGAGTTTCTCTCACCTTTGGCATCTGTCTTCTTGCGCGCCGGCCAGCTCAACACGTCTTACTCGGACGATCTCTTGATTCCGCGTCTCCGTGTGTCCGCCCCGAATAAGCGTACGGATAAGTCATGCAGCATCGTCTTGTCTTCGTCTTTCTTATGCTGGGCAGACGGCTAGGCTCAATAGGCGACATGTCTAGGAGCCGCCGTGTACGTATCTAAAGTGTCAGTAACAAGCTAAGTAATGTACATACTCCCTCTGCATAAGCCGCCATGGAAAGAAAGCCACTATTCTATGAGAGTGCACTTCATCTGTCGTACGTGACACCCGGGATCGATCCAGGTCATACGGGTCGCAGTCCCCCCCCTGACTGTATTTTGTCGTCCGGCTTACAGAAGCTCGTCTTTGGTTTCGTGCAGTTTCGGGCCCTTCCGAGATTCTGCTCAGGCTTCCTTCAGTAGATCCTTAGCTTTTCGCCCTTCCCACCGTGGGACGCCTGGAGTGTCAGAAAATCCAGTCCGCTGCCTGACCTGTCCTTTATCAACAGCAGGACGAGCTTTTTCCTCCGGATTTGACAGCTCTACATTCCGGTGTATAGGCAAACTCGTGCGTGTTCCGGTCTGTATCTGCTTATACATATGATGTCGAGCCACACTGCATATGAGACTGACAGCTTGTCACGTTCCCTCGTCTCTCCTGTATCTTGCTTTAGTTCTATAACGCCGAGGAGGCGCGAAAGTACGCCAGAAACTCCCGCATGCAGACGATCCAGACAAAGTTGACAGATCGTGCACTGGAGCTTCTTTTGCTTCCTCCTGACAGTGCGGTGAGCGATCTCCTCTTTGAGGCCTGCTGATTATCCGGTCTTCTTTGGTGTGCCGCTCAAGCGTACAGACAAGGCATGTCGGCATCTCGACAAACCAAAAACGGCCTGTGGTTGAGTAAAGACCCCGTCCGAGCTTTGAGATTCCTTTCCCACAGGTTACAGGGTGTCTCAGCGGAAGTAGGCATTTTTCTGTCCCTGCGTTTCCACTTTCAGAAGTACCCGTGGAGTGTAGTTGCCTATATTTTTCTTAAGTATTTTTAGCACAGTCATCTAAGATTATGCGTCAAAGAGGGCGTTTATTCGCGGGTTTCAAGGCCACCACTGGCTGTGTCTCTTGCATTCGCTTCGTTGGGACATCGTGTGCACGGCCGGCTTCTGTTTCTTTTCTCAATGACTGCTACTTTTTCTGTTGCACACCGGCCTGAAAGGTCTGCTTGTCTCCGCCCGTTTTTGTGCGCATACGTGTGTAATCTTCTGCCGCCTTTCTTTCCAGTACGGACAGTTAATGAGCTTCTGGTGATCTAGCCCCCGCCGAAGACTCGCTACCGATACTCTCGCGGGGCAGTGCTCCAATTCTGCGGTATAGACCCTGCCCAACGGATGTGCATTTCTTCAGGGGAAGGCAGCAGCCCCTGCTCTTCTTCTCGATCTGGGCTTTGGTAGCGGTATAAGTGGGGCGAGGCTGACGGAGCAAGGGCATTTCGTCGTAGGAGTTGACGTCTCCAGATTCATGCTGGGTATGGTGATCTGATGGGTGCTGCATACACGGATACATACTGCTTCAGATGGTCCGTGCGTATATACACGGATTCCTAAACAGGAAGGCATACGAGGGAACGGTGGTTTTCCTGGGTTTGTGTTGACTAGCAGCCTCTTTTTCAGCTAGTGAAGTTGGAATCCTCTATATAAGCCTGGAAGGGTAACGAAGCGGGGCGCGTCGAGTTAGCTACGGCCAACTTTTTCAAAACGGTTCCGTGCACGTGGAGACTGGTCGAGACGAGTTCACCGGCACATACGGGCGGCTGCACACGTGCATGTGATTCTTTCTATTGTGTACGAGAGTACGTGTGTACCTCACGCCCATCAGCCATTGTGCCCCTGAGTGGTTTGTGTTCTCTTTTGTCCCCCCTGGGATCGTATCGCTTCATGCGATTGCACCACATGTATGTGCCTACCAGTAGAGGTGTGGGTCTGCAGGACAAAGACAGCAGTGTTTCGGTCAATACCCTAATGGTCAGTTACGTGTCGCTCCGAGAATTTGCAAGAAGCTCACGTGGCCCCATTCGGGTATTTTTGTTCCGCTGTAAGGGGGTGGCACACTAAGGGTTTCGGAGCCGTGCTCGAGTGGGCATAGACCAGCTGACTTGGATGGAATTTTTAGTAGTCCGGAATCGCCGCCATGAGACTTTGGATATAGTGGTGCATCAGGCGAAAAGCTGCGGCCGCTGTTTCGGCTTTTCCGGGCGTACGAAGTCTTCACAGAGTCAATCTTCTTGCGTTCGTTGCGTCCGTCAGACGAGGCCGTCGAGCAGGGCAACACAGAGTTACGCGCGGACGCCATCCTCGGAGATCTCGGCCAAAGTAGGTTCTCGTTCGGTTTGTCTCGGCACGCGCTTTTGTCAGCCGCTCTTTTTGAGTGTTTGTGACGTAGCTCTTCGGCGCTTTCCCTCTGCCAGTACCAGCTTGGCGTGACATCCTTTGTGTGCTGTCTGTTCTCGTTGCTTGAGCTTTTTATCCTTCTTTTCTCCAACTGTAGGCCTTCTTGATGCTTCGAGAGCCTCACTAGAAGCGGAGTACAGAGCCGCAGCAGATGTAGAGGGAATCCGAAAGAACACCCCCACGGCAGAATAGAATACATATCTGTTTAGATCCTTGGTACCCGCGTGGATCGACTCGTTTTGACCGGACGGGAGTCCGTGCCTTCTTGCGTCTTCCCCTAACCATAAGGCTCTGTTCCCACTTCGTGTATTTGTTTCACTCTAAGCACCGGTCGTTGTATGTGCTTTGATGCTACGCGCATGTGGCTGCTGTAGCGCTTCCTGTGTGTTTCTTTCTCGGAATACTCGAGCCTCACGCATGGAGTGTCTGTAGAACCCCTTCCTCACGGCGGCGGTATCTGTCCATACTCTGCTGCCCTGTTCCCCGTGGCTAGGCCTTCGTTTTCGTGCCGGCGTGTTTGACGGGGCTATCAGCATCTCTGCTCTCCAATGGCTCTGCAACGCCATCAAATCCGATCTCGCGTCCTCTGCCAGCTTTCAACAACGTGCGCCTCACAACTACGACCCCGCTGAGGACGATGAAGGCATGTTGGAGGAAGGCGCTGGATCAGAACAGAAGATGTCTAGAAAGGCGTCTAACTTTTGTCGGCATGGCGGGGACCATCAGGACAAAGAAGCATCAATGGGCGAGAGCGAGCTCGATAGCGAGAGAGCTCCACCGTCATGTCCCTCTCCCTTCTCTCCTGTCTGGTGCGCTGGGAGTGCCTCCCGTGTGTCTGTATATGACGAGAAGGGCAACGCCCCTTATCGCCGGCTGAGGCGTTTTTTCCAGTGGCTTTTTGCCAGCATCAAAACCGGAGGCCGTGCGGTAAGTGCGGCTGGCGGAAACTAGACTTAACGCTATCGCATACGGCGTAGTTGCAACACGTCCGCTCGGGGGTAAGCGTGTGGTTGTTCACAGACGTGGGGGGGAGAGGGGGGGGAAGGCGGATAAGAAAACTTGCCAAGGAACTTGCGAAGCTGCGGCGTTGCACCGATGCATGGACCTCAGGTGCACTGCGTGTGCGCATGAGTGTGTGCGGCCCCACATGGTCAACTTGGACAGTAGGAAATTCATCCATAGTACTCCATTTTTTGTATCGGTGGCTCCCTTATTCTCTGGACAATGCTTTTGGTTTCGCACGATTGAGAGCAGTGACATTTTCCATCTTGAGCGCCTGTCCAGCAGAACAGGTAAAGGAAGGCGCCCGCGGATGGTAGCGCAAGTGCCGGTGAACTCCGTGGTAAGTCATGTAGCGTTGGCGGTGTTCCTGTTGTTCTCCAGTCTTGTCCGCATAGTAGGTGCGTGCCCCTTCTTAGAGCAGGGACAGCAGATGCGCGTACACAGGAGTAGAAACATCATGTGCATCACGAGAGGCGCCTAACCCGCGTAGTAGGAACCAGGGACACTTGCAGCCACGTAAGCTCGTCTGCGGCTACAGCCACATCTTCGCCCCCTTTCCGAATAAAAAGGTAGGACGCGCCCCGTTTTAGACCCTAATCGCACTCTGGTTTTTTTACGCTGCATTCTTGAGGAAACCGGAATGACCAGTTCACCGCGTCTCAGCACCTCAGAAGATGCCAAGAGTCACCGGATTCTCTCTCTTTCTTTAGGTCTTCCAGTTCTATCCCGACTCGCCTCAGCAAGTGGAGATGGTTACAGCGGCTGCCCTGAAGAGTGGTTTCGGAGGGGGAGTTGTCGTTGACTACCCTAATTCCACGAAGGCAAAGAAGTGAGGTCTATAATTGACCGATCCAGTGCTTCAGGGGACTAGTGAACCCACCCGGGGTGTTGTTGTAGACTTCAGAGTGCCGCAGGAGAAAAAATAATGCTGTTGCGCCTTTCCTGCCTGCCGCGAGCAGAAGGACCTCTGAGCGGTTTTCTAGGTCATAGAGTCATACATGTGCGACACTGGACAGGTGTCTCGTGCTCGAGTTTGCCTTCCGTGAGAACCCGCTGTCCAGGTCACCTTTAAGTGCGGCGTGTTCGTTCGCCCCGCTCTTTTCCTTGGACGCGCGGTTCATGAACGGCTAACAGGCCAGAAATCCATTTTGGGCTTGTGCGCAGATGCCCTGCTTTTGGCTCATAGATAAGAAGCCGTCAGGCGAGTCCCCCGGGTTTACGAAAGTGGACCAGAGCAGAAAATCATGAAATCGCTCGCGTCTATTGCGACAGACGGGTCAGGCGTGTAACCTCGAGTGTGTCTGATTAACCAGACGCGATACCGCCTCAAAGTCAACAACCAGAACCGGCTGCTCTCCATCTTCTTCCGCGTCTCTCGGTGCAGTACATGTGTACCTCTCTGCATATTTTATATGTTTTTTTTCTTATCCTGTAGCACGCGGTGTCAGCACAGGTGGCGCCGACCTGGTCAGCATTTGTGGAGCAGTGCCACGTTAGGATGAGTTGTTACGTTCTCTCCTCGGTGGCGTAATTGTGCTCAGGTACTTTCTGGTTCTGTGGGTCGGCTGCCCGCGGGCTCCAGCCTCTCAAGTGCAAGGTCTGCAGAACCTCGCCGTAGAGGCGGGGAACGAGAATCATGTGGAGCTAGCCCGGCGAGAGTACGTTAAGAGGGTTAGAATTCCGTTGCTATTGTAGACACAGGGGTGACCAGTCGTGGGGTCGCTTGGGACCTTCCGGGCTCGCGGCTGTGTGTGGTTTCCACATGCGGATGGTGCGGTTTTGTTTTTGTATACATGAGGTGTTTGTGTCGACTATCTTGCATGCAGGAGCTTCCGAAGAGCCTAATAGGGATGAGATACATTTGGGGGCCTCGGCCTCTCGAGTTTGTCTGACGAGTTTGGACATCTTTCCGAACTGTCGCATGCATGCTGCTTGGACTGTGCAAGTTGTACGACTCACCTTTCAGTGTGGCATCCTGCGGTTAGGAAGGTTACCGAAGTCTCCTGCTCGTTTCGTGACAGACGCTGACGTCTGTACATCCGCTCAGCTTGTTTGTGTGTGCGTCAGCTGCACCTAGTGTCTTCATCTGTGGTCGCCTCCAGCTGTTTTCTGTGCGAATAAGCCGGGAGTGAAAGAGCCAACGCGACATGGTGAATATTTGGTTCCCGTGTGTAAACTTGTCAGTAGACCGACACACGCATATATGGTCTAAGGCGATTGATCTGGTGGAGTTATGAATGCAGTTTCGTGAATATTGCAAGCCACTGAAGGTATAAGGCCCAGGAGGTGGATGTGGGGTGGTGGTTCTGTGAGTCGGAGTTGTTGCATGCGCGGTGGCGTCGCCGGGTTTGTCCGTGGTTGAACATTTTCCCGAGCGGCGTTGTGTCGACCTCGTGCCACATATCTCAAGCGCCCAGCCCTGCAGAGCCCTCCACGTGGCAACCTCGCGGCACAGTCAGGATTGCTCCATGTGGAGAGGGCTTCCATCTGGAAGACACGGAGTTGCAACTAAGCTGTGACCGGCGCCGATGTTATTCTGCTCAGGCGACAGAAAATCGGCAGGCGAGGAGGAAGTGGCAACAAACGGACAGTGAGCAGGCGTGAGTGGATACACAAGAAGAAGGAAAAGCAACGGCTTCAGGTCAGTACACTCTCGGACACCATGTCTCTCTTAGTATCGGGCTCTGGGGTAGCAATGGCTAGGCGATTGAAATGCAGGGAGTTAGGGAAAAAGTTTCCCTAGTTTTTCGTTAGCGCTCTGCGGTCTGTCTGGTAACAGCACGCAACGTGTCTGATGGCAGATGCTTGTACATCTCCCCTTTGTTCAGAAGAAGCTTTCGTCGCTTCAGGAAATTGAGATTTGTCTGGAGTTGTCCGCAAAACCTTTGCGCCGCCTAGGAGTTCGCGGTAGCTGGGGCGTTGAACACTCGAATCCTTTGTTGCTCCGTGCAATTGGCTGCCTCAGGGCAAAGCGGTGCGACACGACAGCAAGTACACGGGCCGGAAGCGTAAGGACAAGTTCTAGGTCACGGAATTTTGAGGACAGTCACCGCACACCCGCATGCTTGCACTATTGAGCGCTGGGCACGGGTGGGCGGCGCGTGTGCGGCGTCGTTCCCGCTCCGGAACCCTCTGCAGCTGGGCGTGCTGCATGCCGAGTGCGGGTCCAGCACTGGAGAGAAAAAGTAACTGTGTAGACAATATGCCATTCGATGGCGCCGTCTCCCGAGTGTACTAGTGGAGTATTCCAACACATATCCAAGTACGGCGATTGAAAAACGAGGCACGCGATGCAGGTGTCAAAATGTAGCAGTTTCATCAGAAGTGGGCGAAATGATTACGCCGAACAGGAAACTCGACGACGAGGAAACTTCCCAGCCAGTATTTGAGAGGTTTCGTTTCGCTCGAGAGTATCCCCTGACCTCTCTGACACCGCTACAGGCTCGTTCAAGCCGAGTCAGAAGACCTGCGTTTCAAGGAGAATGTGCGGCCGACGTGAAGCACGATGGAACTGGAGAAATCGACTGGAGTTTCAGAAACTGTTCGGACCGTTTTAGGCTACGGGCTTCGAAGGCCGGGAAGAGGGGAAGCTCTTCTGTTTCGTCATTGATGTAGAGCTCTCGGCAGGCGTGTGTGGATGGCTACTTACAGCGAAGTCAGTGGTTGAATGCGTGTCCAGGGTGCTCGGGACGCTCTCTCGCCGGACAGGCGTAAACAGGCGCGGCCTGGGAGACCCACTGCTCGTGCGGGAGATCGCTCCCCAGGCATTTGCTTGGCTACGTTGGCAGTACAGGTTCCTGCGGACTCCTGCGCGCTCTGGTGAGCCCCGGGCGTTGTATCGACGGACAGAAGCTGCGCCGATCTACAGAACCAATAGTTTTGCAAACATGCTTTCCTACTGCGGGTGACTAGCTTTGAAGTTCTCTATCCATGTGTAACTTACTACCCGGCGTGTGCCAGGTGGCGGCTTTGTCTTCCTGCAACGTTTACGTTCTCTGGACTCTTAGGTTTACTTGTACGGGAGCCGCCGCATTAAAAATGATGGGGGAAACTCAAAAGGCTCGTTGTGGTCGGCATCAGTTGACCTGCTCTGCGGTTCGCCGGTTGGGACATAGCGGAGTTATATTCACTGCCGTCCGACATTTCACGCTTTGGAATTTTGCTGTTCTCCATGGATTGCATCGTTCAGTTCCTGTCCGTGGAAAAGGGACTGCTTCTGTCTCGCACTGATGAGCGTTGTTCAGATACTCTGGAGAAGGATCCAATCCGAAAAGTTTGGTAATTGTGGACTTCGGCGATGTTGTGACAGCCGGAAGGAGACGGACTGAGTCCGTTCAACTGTCGTCGTCCTCAGAGTCAGGGGAAGCAGAACAGTGTCCGATCCGTACTGCACGTGTACCCTATTCCCGTAGTGACCGTTAGTTGTGAACTCCGCAGGCCTCCAATATAAGTTGTTCCGCTGGGAAGCCGACCACTCGCAGAAAACTGGCTAGGCCTATCTCATTTCCACTGCGTGCAGCCTGAAATGTGTTCTCGGTCTTGTCAGCTCTGTGAGAGAACTGACGGCTCTCAGCGAACCTCGCAACTCTCTGCCCCCTCCTCCCTAAAGCCTAGAGGATTTCTCAAGAGAGTACCGACCCTAGTGCTTCATTCTTGCACCTGCAAAACAACGGCAAATCACATATAGGAGACCGCGAAGAAGCGAAAGAGAGAGGGACTTCAACTGAGGTACGAGCGAATTGTCCCTAAGCAGCCCGCCCGGACTGCAAGGGAGGAAGCACGGAAACTCGCGGATCCAGTGCTACTCGGCGGCAGGTCCCAGTGTTGAGTGAAAAATGTTGTGTGCGTTGCGAAAGACGGCGGATGGTGACTGCAACGAAAGTGGGCTGGTTCGAAACCGAACAGAAGAATGCGACACACTACCCATGTGCTGCCGAACCCTTCAGTGACCGGTGTTGTCGGGAGGGCGCGAGGCCTCGGCGTCCCGTGTACAACAGTATGCCGAGGGTACGTTGTGTATCACTCTGGGCCTCTTGTTGGTCCGGCGTCGTCCGCCCTGCGCCTTCACCACCTTGTACAGCGGAGACGCCGGTGATCCCCTTGCGAGGCGGTTGTCTGATGAATACCCCGGTTGTCTCGAAGGCAGCAAGTTGCGCGTGTTCTCACTCCCCGTTACGATTCAACATTCCTCAACATAGATTGCTTCACTGAAGCCGCCGTGGAAGAGCTCAGGAGGAACCGCAGGGCACTCCGCTTATCCACTACAGCGTGGTAGACTATCTAAGTGCAGGAACGAGTTACTGGTTGAATCCGTCATTATCGGACGGTGCTGGACACCCAGGAACTTCCGAGTGTGTTGTCGAAGTCGCAGCCAGACGCGCCGGTTCAAAACAGAAGCAAATACACTGCACGCAAGCTTCCTGCGACTCTCCTCTGTCCCCCCTGCTCCACACAGCCCCCACTCTTTAGGCAAAGTGCCGCCACCCACCGTCCTGAGACATGAATGGCACTCATGACCTTCTCAGGGGAACCTGTTCTCAGCCCAAGTTCAATACCGTTTTTTCGGTAACAGTTGATATTCGATTCCGGTCCGCTTAAAAACAAGTGACCGCCCGGTCGCCAGAAGGCACCATAGCAACGCAGACAGCTGGTAAGCCCGGCTGTCGGCGCCCAACAGCTAGTATCAATACCCCCTACGGTGAGCCTTCAGCTCTGGACTGACACCGGATGCCTGCAGCTCCCGGGGAGAGTCTGCCATTGTTCCACACCCCTCTCGGTAAGCGGCGGCAGGCTCTCAGGGACCCGACAGAATGCTATACGCGCTCATAGTCCTTCTGGCCGTACCTGCATTTCCGGGTGCGGCTGCGCATTCCAGCGAAATGACCTCGGTTCGAAGAGCAAGGTCCCCGTCTTCAACTAAGCAGGTGTCCAAACTTGCAGCGCGCCACCCCGGGCGTTTTCGCTCAGTACAGCATCGAGTCGGATCTATAAAGCAATAGCGCTTCCCCCGACCGAAGCACGCGTCGCCACCTGTGAGAGGACATGAACAGACCTCGCAGCTGGGCGCAGTGAGTTGCACGCGCACGCTTCCGGGCCGTGTAGTGCAGCGACCTTTTCTGACCGAGCGGAAATTCCGTCAGCCGGCTGACAGCATCCCACGTCCCGTTCACACGCGATGCCCACAACGCATACCGTCTATGATTGTTGCCGACCTTCCGTCTATCTCGAGCGTGATAGACGACTTGAGTGAGCCCCCCCACGGCGCCGCAGAAGAAGAACGGGGGGCTGTGCGAGGCGGGCACCGCGCGCAGCCCCGCGACGTTGCATCGGGGGATGGAGAGGCGCACCAGACCAGCAGGCTGAAAAATGCGGGATCATGCAATGAGTTAAAAAAAAACGACGAGCTATGCTGCTACTGCGGTTAACTTTGCGTCTGCTGCGGGTCGCTCTAACGAGGGTCACGTGTCTCAATTGGACACTGCCACAAAGAGTGCGGGCCTGCCCGCCAGCACACGATCCTGGTGTCGAAGACGGCGCACGGCAGCCCCCGCGTCGCCGCTGACTGCGGCCGCCGCCAGAGGACTGACGTCCCGCTCGTCTCTTTGGGCTCAGTGGGAGCGTCGCCACGGGCTGCGGCCCCATCAGCTGCGGCTGCTTCCCGATTGATGAGGGAATGTAAGATCCCGGTGCAAACACGACTTGTTTAAGCGGTTGTGCGCCGAGAATCTTGTCCTGGGTGGCCGGGATCACTCTCTGCTGTAGGTTGCAGCCAAGGGAGGACACTTCTGCCAAGTCTCGACGCTGCGCTTTTGGCTGCCGCATCGACCAGATGCCATGGTGAAAAGCGCTCATTGTTGAGCTTGACAGTAGAGGAGTGTCGACGTGCCACGTCACAATGGCCCCTTGCATACGTTATGTTTCTCATCTCAGAGCCGCGCCTGGACTGTCTTTATCGGCGAGCCGAAATCCTGTATCACGCTGCACCTTAATTGTTCGGCTGGGCTGATATGCGCCGTTTCCTCGCATTCCGACGGGTCGATCTCTGCCGTCCTCCCGGGTGTGGTACACTACATGCTTTTCCTCCGCGCCGCCCACAATTCAACGCTTTCTGGTCGGCACTGCCCCTGCTCTCTTTCCCAGTCATTGCCTATATCTGACTTTTTTATGGTGGAGATTATCTAGTTATTTCGAAGTGGTTTGCGGGGTCTTGTTCTGTCCCCGTCTTGTAGGGTGGGAACGGTGCCTACGAGGCATAGTGGCGTCTGTTCTGGAGTGCAAAGCAACTTGCGTCTGTTGAAGACGGCAGAAGCTCTGTCGTGTTGGATTTGCTGTATTCCAACGTGTCTCCGCTCCATAATCGTGCGGAGAAGGGTCCTGCCGTGCGTACCGCTTCCCGGCTTAGGCGTGTCTCGGAGTGAGTGTATCACAAACGACCGGCAACTTCTATATTTGATGTTTCGTGGGTCAGGAGCCATGAGTGCTACAAGCCTTGACGTCTCGTCCCACGCTGGACGAGAGGGGAAAAAGGTCAACTTCATCCAGGCTCCCATGTGCGGGACCGGAGGTCCCGGTGCCACAGTTTTTCCTGCGTCGACTGTTGCCTCTTCTGCGCTTTCCTCGTCGGGGCCTTCCTCCTTGGCGTCGTGCCTGCCGTCTAGTAGTCAGGAAGTTTCACGTAAAACATGTGGGGGCCAGGCTTCGAAGGTAGAGGAGGGATGCTCGTCCTTCCTTCAGGCGGTGGATGGGGAGATTCCGAGACCGACGTCTGCGCCACCCCACCTGGAGAAATTTTCAGCGTCCACTCTTTTCGCCTTCCCTCCCAGCGGCTCAACAGTTAATCGCCTCATAGACATCAGATGTGATGAGCTCTATCAGGAATTTTACAGGTACAAATGCTTTGCTCGTGCGAGAGCTCTTGCGCTTGGTGATTCATCTGCCCTTGTGCACTTGTCTACTGTTATGGCCTTATTTTTACCTACATGGAGCCTGGGTATGCGTGACAGAGTACTGTCGTGTGTAGTGCAGATCTGTTGTGCTAGTCAGAGAAAGCAGTTAGTTTTGACAGAGAAAGAACTCAGCTGCGGGGATCTGTGCATGTATTTCATGCTATCTTTGTAACCCTCTGCGGCCGCCCAGTGGGGAGTGTTTGTCTTTGAGGTCCTTGACAGTCTTGGCGAACTCCGGTATCAGCGACAATTGGGTTATACTGATGGATGTCTCCATGCATTCTGCACTGTCTCTTTTGTTGTTAATTCTCCACTGTCCTCTCTGTTGCTAGTTGTTAGACATCTGTGTCCCTTCTGTTGTTAATTCTCCACTGTCCTTTATGTTGGTACTTGTTAGACATCTTTCGCAAACAAATCCGAACCTCCCGAAACCCCTTGAAGAGGATCACTCTTTTCTGGATCTCGCTTCTCAAAAGAAAGGGCGTTGCCGGAGCTCTCGCGGTCGCTACACCGAGCACGCTCGGAACGGAGCAACTGAAGGACCATTGTCGTGTTGCCCGGCTCTCACTTCTTCATTTTCTTCTACTTCACACACTAGTGGGGTGACGGAAGACGAAGAAGGCACCACTACGGCCTCTACTCGGCGTCTTTCTACGGCTGCTGCAGTCAATGCCGCCGCGGCGTTGGCTTTTGTCGATGAGTTACAACATCGTCATGAGGGCTGTGGCCTCATGTATTCCAATCGGTCGGCGCTGAGCCTTGGAATGGCGTCATCGTCCTGTAGAAATGACAGTCGCACAGGGGTCTCACCCCAGGCTGCAGTGGCAGGCGGAGGAGGACAAGTCATATCGGCCGGGCGGTTTACGGCCGCACCCCCTGCCTCCAGTGGCGATACCGGCTACTACAGGGGTCCTGGAAGAGCAGGAAGTGACGGCAGGAACTCTTTGCCTGCTGTTGTGGCGTCCACTCCTGGAGGGGCTCCTGGATATCGTGGTCAAATGGGGATCGAAGAGGCGGGACCGAGCTTGTCGGCTGCTGCTGCAGCTGCCTTGTTACAAGACGCGCATGCAGCGTGGAAAGAAAGCGGGGGGAGCGCGGCACTTCTACCCGTAGTCCAGAAGTGTAAGGCAGGCTGGCGCCCAGCGCGCGTACCTGGAGGACTGTCTTACTCCATTGTTTCGGGGTGTAGTGTGGACATAGGTGTCGTTGTTTGGATGGGGTGTGTCTGTTCGGCTAGATGCCGTTCCTGGTGCTACCTTCACTTGCTTTCTGCGCCCTGTGGTTTCAGGAGCCCTGAGAAAATCTCCGAGACTAGGGACTGTCCTAGCGATCCGGTAAATCTGTGGCGTTGTACTTTTAACACTTAGGGGATGTGTTTCGTCACAACAGTTGCAAGACTCGTCTCTCGTGGTTATGCCTGCTATGCTGAAGGCTGTTGTGGACCTTTTGTTGGCTGCTTGTGTGTAATATCAGGGAAAGAGGCAATTTTGAGCCGGTGCCCAGATGCTAATCACCTGCAGACATCGGCCAACAACGGCGTACCATTCAGCACAGAATCGGGTGCCTCCCAGGGCTCTATTGGTAGGCTGGGTGGCCATGATGCTCGCTGCTGCACGGCCTCGAACAGCGACTTTTTTCGCGAGGGGCACGAGACACCTGCGTCGGGCCAGGGATCAGTTGTGCTTGTGTTGCCAGTCCGTAATGATGTGCCTCTGCACGGCGTATCCGTGTCAAATACGAGTAATGAGAACACAGTCGAGAATCGGAGCCGAAGCACCAGCCAGCCGTCCTCGGAGCGGCACGCAGGTACAAATGCAGTTGTAGTCGGGCCTTCATCGTCCGGGACGGGAGGCACGTTGATGGCCCGTGGTATAGCCGGACAGTCCGGGATAAATCAGACGTCTCCCCGTGGTTTGGTGGAAACCCGGCAGACAGACTCAGCAGCAGTCAGTGGTGTCTCTACGTGTGAACCGGAAAGCCAGTCCGACCCCTTGCGTGTAGCTCTTTCCGCTGCTAGTCCTCAAGAGCATCACCTCCTTCAAGCGTTTGCTGCGCTTGGTGTCACCCAACAACCAACTAGTCCCGGTACATCGGGAGGCACGGCGCATCGCCCTGATGCGGGTGCTGGGCTTTTGGCTCTTACGAAATCGACGCTTCTTGATGAAGCGGCGTCGGCACCGCACCAGTCGACGTTGCAGGCAAATACCACCCCAAGTGGAGGTGACACGACGCCGGTTCTTGGCTTTCATCCTGCCCTATCTTTAAGTGGAGCTTTGGGGACGACGCCTGCGGAGGCGGCAGCATTGCTGTCTGCAGTGGCAGGGGCGTCTGCCGTAGTGGCACCGAGTTCCGGGATGGTCTCCCAGGGATCGGCAGGCTTGGGGCTTCATCTCGCCAACAACAATGGTGGTCTTGCTGGTGGTGGTCACCCCCACCGTCATGAGCCGGGTGGGGGAAGCACCTCTAATAGTACACAGGCTCTCGGAACTTTCGCGGCTCTAGGACAGGCGTTCCAGAGGGATGTGGTGGTCGGAGCGGACGACAGGGGGTCTGCGGCTGCCGATGTTCCTTCAGCGGCGGAGGTAGTCGGCAACGCGCAACTCCTATCATCAGTTCTTTACCCTCTGCTGAATGCCGGCCTAGCGCCGGTGGCGCTAACTCCGGGGCCGCCGTCCTCGACACTGGGTATGGTTTTGGGCTCCCCGGAGAGGGATCCCAGGGCGAGTGTGCCGTGCATGATAGACTCGGCGGCGTTGCTCCCCGGCCATCCAGGGGTCTACCAGGCGGGAAGGTGAGGCTGGGGCTGGAGATATAGACGAGTGCAGTTTCAGAGGCCTCGTAAACGTGCGGACACGCTTTTCTGAATGTGGTTGGGAGGTGCGGAATCCGAGTTCCGTTGCAGACTTTCGGAGACGCAGCGTTTCCAACTGAGTGAGATCTTTTTCGATTGAGGCATGCTGTTTCGACAACTGTCCTTCCGACGGTACTGAGACACGAACGTGCTGCTGGCGACGGGGTGTGAAGACACCTGAAGAAGCTCTGACCACACAGTACCTATGGTCGGCGACACTATGGTTTGCGGACCTGTGTGCTTTAACCCACGTTGAGTTACAGTCGACGAACGGCATATCTGCTTAGGCACGACTAGGTAGTTTGTTGGTCTCTTACGAGGGCGCGTGCTATCCAGGGGCGCCTGTGGAGGTGTGTGCGTGACGCGTGGAGTACAACACCATCCGACACTCTTGTGAAGCACGTGTGTAGGTCTCAGTGTATGGGGGCATGAGTGAGCAACGATCAGGACTGGGCTCTAAACATACACGAGAGCACTGTGGGTGAGGAGCTGTCGGGCTAAACTTCAGGTTCTTTCGGGAGAGGACTACTCTTTCTTCAGCCTGCTGCGTCTTTCAGAGCCGCCTCAGCCGGGCTCGTAGAATGCTTTTTCTGATATGCCCCCCGTCGTAAACCTGTCCGGCGGCGCGTTGGCTTCTGTCAAACATGCGTATGGTACTTCGGCAGCGCCATTTTCCGGTCTTGTGTTTGTGTTTGCGTGCAGTTTGCCCCGTCCGCAGTCTTTAGGAGTGAACGGACAGGCGTTTCCTTCATCTGCTGCGGCTCTCTTTGCTAGTGCTGCAAAGCTTTCCGGAACGGCTCCTCCACCTGGCATACCATCCGCGGCACATCATCTGATGTTCTCACGGGGGGGCGGGGATCTGGACTTACACGGCGATATGATCCAGCAGGAAAGTGCGGCTGCTCATGCGGCCACGCCTGGGACCGGAGGAGCAGCAGGGATGCAGACATGGGTGGGGCTAGAGGGTGCCTCCAGGGGACACCAGCCAATGTTTTTGGGAGGCCCGGCAGGGTTGGATGCAGTGGGACTAGAGGGTGAGCCGATGTGGTTTGCGTTGTCGAGCGGCTAGTCCGGAGAATGTTTGTCCACAGTAAGGCATTTAGAGACAGCGGGGTAATTGTTAGCAGTCCTGACCTCTCATACATACCTCCACGTGTCCTTCGTTGCAGCCCGGCATCAGGCAAGCGAGATCAACCATTCAATGTGACATCTGTTTTTGAGTCCTGGCAGGGTGCGTTTGTTTTTTGTTGGAGTGGGAGCTTTTCCGCGCTGGATGGTCTTGCGTTCTGCTGCTTTGTAGGCACTTACTTGAGGTCACATGCAGCGCAGCTAGGTGTCATCCTGCCTCATTCGGCGGCAGATAGCAGCACCGAGCCGTCTGGAAGCGGCAGTTCCCAACCCGGGTCGCAGAATGCTGATGTGATTACGGCTTTGAATAGCGGCCCCGCAAAAGGGCGCTCCGGACGCTGGATAGATCGCGGGAAGAAGCTCCACCAGACAGCGGGGCACCGCGAGTCCAAATCAGCGACCCGTCTTGGCACATCCACAGCTTCTGGAGGAGGCCGCAAGCGGGAGGCGCAGGGCTTGGGGCGTCTTGGTGGAGACAGCGGTGGTGGAATGCTAGGGGGCGCACTGAGTCTAGCAGCAGCCGAGGATCTTGTCTTCGGCAACAGGTATCGGGGGAAGATTGACGTGATCGCCCGAGACCAGATTGGGTGTCGCATGTTACAGCGCAAGTTATCCGAGGGTGACGCGGACGAAGCCCGCGAGATATGTGCCGAGGTGCTGGAGCATGCGGTGTCTTTGCTAGTTGACCCCTTCGGTAACTACCTAGTTCAGAAAGTGATCGAGGAATGCGAAGAACCGCAGCTTTTGCAGCTGGTCCGCAAAATTCGGCCCCGAATAACTGACGTATGCCTCAGTCCGCACGGAACTCGGGCCGTGCAGAAGCTCATCGAAGTCAGCGCGTCGCTGGTGAGTGGTGGGACGGCGTGCTGTGTCGCGTGCGGTCTGTGTTCTGCGAGTGTCACAGGCCACCTGTTAAATACTTTGTCGCTGTCACGATGGTGTGGCCACTTGGTTGTGCTTCACTTCGCAATGAGTGAGCTGCAGTGCCGTGCTACCAAGGTTTTTCTCACTGGTTTGACCTTGGAGTGGCTGCGCAACCGTTACCTTTTGCGCGGTTGCTTCAGTGGTCAACTCGCTTAAGAAGAAACGCCGTTCACACGGTGTTGTGGTTCACTTACACCGCTATGGCACTGGGGGCACAGATTGTCTCAGGTTCCCGTGTCCGGTCGTGCACTGCCTGGCCCGCATTCGATACCTGCCTATTCTGTGGATTGCCGTTTTGGTTCACAGCCTGTGACCAGTCAGGTGTCGGCCGAGCTCCTGGCAGCGCTTAAAATTTCCATCGTGCTGCTGGCGAAGGACGTCAACGCAAACCACGTCGTGCAGAAACTGCTCGTGTCTTTCCCTCCATCGAGGTGCGACTTCATTTTCTCCCAGGTGAAGCAGCAGTGCGTCGAGATCTGCAAGGAGCGTCATGGGTGCTGTGTAATGCAGCGCTGCATTGACGCCGCTCCTCCACAAGCGAAAGTAAGGCCCGCTTTTTTTGCGAGAGGCTGCATCGCGTTGGCTATTTTACTCCCTGTTTTTTTTCTTCGCGTGATTTGAATGACGCTTGTCTGCCATTTAACGGCTTCTTGCTGTCTCAAGATTTCTCTCAGATGGCGGAGAGACTCACGCACCTTCCCCGTCTCGGTTTTTCGGACTGTTCAGCACGCAGAGGCCAGCTTGTTCACGAATGCTGCTCCCGGGTTCTGGTGCAGTCTGGGTTGCAAGATGTGATGTGCTGCCTTGTCGTAGTCTTCGGTGTGTTCTCTTGTTTATAAAAATTAAGAGGACGTCTGCGGAACGTCGAGCCAAGAGTGACTCGTGGTAGTGGTACGTGGCGTTTGCCTTGTTTTCGTGTCAGTTTTGTGAGTGTATCATCAGCGGGGGGCTTGTAGTGCCAACGGTATCGTCTTCGCTCTTCTGCGCGCTTGTTAGTCTCCCGGCCGATCGGACTTCACGTAGCTGCGAAGAGCGGACAATATTGAGATTGTGGGAGTTCACTGTGGTTCATGCTACGGGTGGCGTAGGTGAGACCAGGGGCGGGCAGGTCGCCCGTGCTGTGTCCGCAGCTTTAAGGGTTGCATGTGCAGGTCCAGTTCCGTCTCGTATAAGAGCTCACAAGCAACGCCTGTCGACCGCTGTGTGTGTGGTCCTGTCCTTGTGTTCGTGGTTTTCCTTACTCTAGAGCGAAATATTATTAGAGATCACAGCGAATGCACTGGAGCTGATACAGGATGCCTTCGGCAACTACGTGGTGCAGTATGTGCTGGATCTTCAACAAGAGGTTAGTTCCCTGCCCTGTGAGCAACCGCTGTCTGGAGACCGAGCGACTAGGACGGCGTCTGGTAAAGCAGCTTTTTTCTCAGCTCAATTCAGTGTGCAGGGATGCCTGTAGTATACGGGTATGTACGTTTGACCCTTCGAGTGCGTAGCTCGACGAGTGTGGTAGTCAGTGTGCATGCTTCTCTTTCACCATTTTAGTTGACTCATTCGGAGCTCGCGGAAGGCGCGTGCATTCACCCTAGTCGTGAAGGTGCCCGATACGTCTTCTTTCTTTGTGAGAAGCGTTGGTCGAGTCATTGGAGCCGGCAGTCAGCCATGCCGGTGGACTGAACTACACGCAGCTGCTGACCCTGTAGCTGTGGTGGGCGCTTCCTGCACATGGGCGTGAAGCAGCAAGGAGGTGCGGCGAACCTGTGTTCACAGCCTTTGTTGGTTGTGTAT
Source organism: Cystoisospora suis (assembly GCF_002600585.1). Classification (NCBI taxonomy): domain Eukaryota; phylum Apicomplexa; class Conoidasida; order Eucoccidiorida; family Sarcocystidae; genus Cystoisospora; species Cystoisospora suis. Next base: position 5,451 of record NW_027156607.1, on the reverse strand, counting down.
CGCGCACCCAGTCACAGCTGAGCCTAGTCGCCCTGACGGAGGCCTTTTCTCATTGACGAAACGTATCTACTTCGGAGTAAAATGGTTTGTTTACCATGCGTGCTGGGTGGTCGCTCAATTTCTCAGGCATTGAACAGCGCCGTGGCGCGGAAGTTGCAGGGACACATACGCGAACTTTCAGTGCAGAAGTTCGCCTCGAATGTCGTCGAGAAGGTAGGTAGCGGTTTGAGAGAACTGATTTGAGTTCGTGACATGAACATTCGGCGTTCGCACTCGAGGTGTTACTTCTCTTCGAGGTGCCCAATTTTTTTGCTACACTGGTGATGTGTAAGTTTCGGACGCTGTTTGCGTTCTTGGAAAACCACTCCAACTGTTTCTGTGTGGAGTTTAGTCCTGACTGACGGATCGGCTGTGGTCTGCCGGTTCCGTCTGCCTGATACGCCTCCTCGGGGAGAAGTGGTAGACTGGGTAGCGCGGCGTGGGAGGCGTGGTGAACTGCGCAGCTTTGGAGGTCGTTGTGGCCTGACTGGTCTTGCGCGTGCGTGGGATGTTTTCTATTCAGTTTCTCATTCTCGGCAGTGCGGAACAGCGTAACGCTATTGTACAGGAGCTTTTATCCGATTGCGAAGGACTTAGGGCCATGCTTCTTGACTCGTATGCAAATTACGGTAAGTGTAGAGCGCTGCTCTCGGAAGCCGTGTCGGGTAGATTGCAGCGCTCGCTGGACAACTCTTTGGCTCCATTGAGCTGTAGCGTATCGGGTAGTTTTAGCGTGTAAATATCGGGATTATTTTGAATGTGGTTCCTATGCACTTCGTGTCTGCTGCCGACTGAGCCGTGTTTTTGGGCGTCCGGGTGACGGTTGAACTGGTTTGCCAGCTATTGAGTTCACGGTGGCAGTCTGGTGAGGCATCGCCGTCCGTGGAGCTTAGTTGGGCTTCTCTAGGTTGTATACTGTTTCAGAGTCCTGTTGTGGGGTCCGGCCGGCATAATATGTCAGTGGTCTGGTAGCTACCGTAACTGCTCCCGCGGCGTGCATGCGTTGCTGAGAGGTATGTGGCGTGGGTAGGGGAAGCATTCCGAGAGCCGAAGTGATGTTTCCTGTATTGTCCTTGTGGTTGGTTTTCGCTTCGCAGTCGTTCAGCGCGCACTGACGGTGGCTTCACCTCCGCTGCAACAGCAACTGTTGCATGCGATCCAGCCGTGTCTCCCTCAGCTACGACAGACCCAACAGGGTAACCGTGTTGCTCATAAACTGATGAAGAAGTTCCCGAGCTTGGTGGCGTCGTTGGCGTCATCTGGGGGGGCGTCTGAGGGTTTCACGAAGGAGGAAGAGAAGAAGGCGAAGTCTTCGAACCGTGCAAACACTAAAGCAGCAATGGGGAGTAGCAGGGGGAGCGCTTTGAAAGGTGAAGGAGGGCGGAACAGTCTGCGTCAAAGAAAAGCTGAGAAGGCGGATGAGGAGGAGCGGCAACAGTCGTCGGTGTCGAGGACGAGCCGAGCACGGCGGAAACCTTGATATGGCTCTCATCTGTGAATATTCCGTTTGACGAGGTGGTTGAGCGTGGATGGGACTCGTGACTGTTGTTGGTGTCCAACCTGATCGGCTTTGTCTCGGCACTCCTCGGGCGTTTGGACAACCGCGTCTTGCGGCCAGCCATGTGTTTGTCTCTTCGTTCTATGGGCCTGGAATGCCGTGTGTTGGGGCCTTCAGCACTCGAGTGTTTGGAAGTTGCAGGGGAGCAGATGGATCAGACCCCTGGTTATAATGCGTCGTATATGCGGTGCGTCTAGCAGCACAAGCCTCAGGCAGCGAGAGTGGCCCAAGTTGGGGCTCAGTTTGCGTTGTGGAGGCGCGCCAGTTTGTGTTCTCTAAGAATGGTGGCGGTGCTGGGAGTCTGTCATCCTTCGGAGTTTACCCGTGTCTCGTGTTTTTCCGCCGGTATGTGGAGCCCTTAAGGTGGCTCTAACTTCAAGCGGGCTTGTTTGTTGAGGCGGACGTTTCGTGTTGTCCGCTGTCTACAGGAACGTCTGTTTCAGGGAGCCGGGCAGCCGGTGCTTTTTCTGGTGGTGGATGTCGCGGAGCTTCCGCTTCCCCGAGCTGGGTCTGCGGTGTTTTCGGAGGTGGTTAGAAGGGATCGGGTCTCCAGACGATGCGCGACTGTGACATACAATGAGTGATGAGCATCTATGTCTTCTGCGTTATTTGTGCAAGTGAACCCAGTGTCCTTTTTTTTCTTGCACGGAAGCCCGTGTGGATTGTGGGGTTTTATTCTTGCTTGGTGGCGGACGTTTGCGTTCTGCTTCACCTGGTCCGGTTCATGCCAGACAGTGAACCACTCCGTAGCGCGCAGGCCACCCGTTTGTGGCTTGCTTACCGACATCTGCGGTTCCCGGACAATCCTGTGTGTCTTGCAGCCGTAGGAAGTAACTGTGAGTCAATTTGTTTTGGTGGACCAGACGGCCATGGTGGGCACGCCAGTGCCCTGGCCAGAAGTGTGTGACGCGCGTTTTCCTCAACTTGTGTGGCTTTTTCTTGCCAACGTTTTTTTGGTAGGCACACCTGTAGTCGAAATTGCATACGTCGTGAGTGGTACGCCAAGAGCGCGCTGCCACGTCGCCACTTTAGATAGATGGGTAGTTCGGGCGGAGCGCGCCGCCGGCAGTGCGCCTTGGATCGATGCGAGTCGCGGTGTGGTGGTTCCGAGGTGCATGTCCATAGCAGTTGACCCGACCCTGTGAATGTAGATAAACTCCTGTTTCGGGTGTGTGCTTGTTTTCGTTTCCGTGGGCACAGTCTTGTTTGTTTCCGGTGCCCTCCTTGTGCACACGGCATGTTGGTCAAAAACGGTGTCTCCAGTCCTACTGTACAGCACGGCTTGTGTTGGCTGTGGTTCTGGAGTGTTTGTATTGACATTTGTTCGGCTATAACTGTGGCCGAGACTCTACTACAATTGTATGCATGCAAGTCGAAGATTAGATAGACATCAAAGCACAACATGAGTACTGGTTTTCGGCAGCGCTGGCTCAAAGGCGGGTCACTGATAGTTTGTCGCGGGGTGTGCATACAGCATCTGTTTTCCTCGCTTCTCTGTGCGGACCGTATGGAGATTCCCTGCCCGTACTCCGAAGCAGGGGTCCAGGAAGAGTTCAGTCTCGCTCGTGGTCGTGTGGCTGGGTCTGTGTGTGCCGGCGCGCTGTGATCGAGCCCGAAATTCTTTCGTGCGAAGCTCCTAGTGCCGGGATCGTGCGGTTCACGGGGATCGGCCCGTCAAGCGGATGGTTGTATCTAGTCAAGCTGTAGTAGCATCAGCAAAACTGAGATATTTGTTTGGATTGAGGTGGATCTTAAATCAGGACTGACCGGAGGCGAAGCGCATCGAAGTGGTTTAAGTGCTTGCTGTGCGCACCGCTGCGCTGGGCTGCACAGTGTATGTCTGTTGAGTTCTGTTGCAGTGCGCCATAGACCGTGTTGCGGCCTGTAACACAAAACTGTATTCCGCTTGGCAGCAGGTTCTGATCTTGTAACTACGTAGCCTCCTAGGAAAGAGGGTGTCTGGCACCAGCTCAAAGAAGCAGGGGGACCGCGCGTCCCCTCTTTTTCTGGTTGCGGCGGCGCGCGACCAGCAGTCGCCAGACGTGAGTCTGGCTCTTTCCTGACACTGCGGTCGACCACAGCGTGGATCGGCGGACAAAGCCCAAGTGTTTTCACGGCAGAGATGCTTATTCCCGTGTTGCATGGCATTCTTTTTGGAGTGTCGGCGGTTATCTGTTTGTGTTTATCAGAGAATATCCCTCGGTGTTTAGGGCCATTGCCTGATGATGAATCACTGCTCGGACGCGTCGTACGCTAGTCGTGTGTGGGAAAAGGGCACGGTGACGTCTTCTTTTCGGGAGGCTTGGCCTGGCTCGTGTTTCTCATTTTGCGGTGTATGGTGGCCGCTGTGCGTCCTTGTTTCCTTTAGGCACACCTGCCTGAGGAGTTCGGAGCCACATTTGATTTCCACGCTGTCAGTCCTTAGCTGAAGTAGAGCCACGCCTAGTAAGACATTGCGGCCCACACACGTTCGTGGTCTAGTAACGCCTGTCGGAAACTTCGAAATTGTGATGGCGGGACGCAGACACCCACATATGCGTGTGGCGGCAACATGCAGTGCGTGGGCTACTCATGAGCCACTGGAACAGACGTGGGAGAAGCGGCACACAAATTAGCTCGACATTCTCTGCGTGAGTATTCAAGCGGGGGCAGCCCGTTCATTTCGCGAAGCAGGAAGGCTACTGATGCTACCGTGGTCGGTGAGCTGTTTGGGATTTACGGGCGATCCAGTCGTGTGGCTCATCTCTGCGGGCAGGAAGTACAAGATCTTAGCGGCATGTTTTCTGTAACAGATTGACGGCTGGTTGCAGTACGAGCATCCGGTGGACCACGCGCATAGCACTTTCAGCTTCGGTACGTCGGTAGTGTCCATTCGAGCGCTGGTAGCATTCACACAGATTGCTTGAATTCAACACGTCAAGACACGCCGTCCATTCCCATATGTCAGCGTATACAACTTGAGTACTATGGCTAACACTCACACCT
>NW_027156607.1:0-590 GCF_002600585.1 Cystoisospora suis | reverse complement strand
GAGGGAACCGGGCCCACTCGGCACTCGCCGGCACAGTGTGGCGGCGCATGTGCGGCTGAGATTAAATGGTAAGTACCGGGAACTCAGCGTGACCCCAGTTCCGGTGAAACGATACTCGGCTCGAAACCACACGGCCCGGGGTGAAGCGCACTCTGAATTCAACACGTCAAGACACGCCGTCCATTCCCATATGTCAGCGTATACAACTTGAATACTATGGCTAACACTCACACCTGTACACTGCTAGCATTCTGCTTCGGGTAGCTGTGGCGCTGTACAGGAGTAGCTTCAGCTCTTCGGGGATGCCATCCGCCGTCTCCTGCTAGCTCCCAGCTTGTAGCGGGCGTATGCGTACGGCAACTACAGTATACGTGCAGCACTAGGACTGGATAGCGGAAGCATCCACCACACGGGAGAGGCAGACGGTGTAGGAGGTTCTTGCTCTCTCTGTGCCTCTAGGGAAGAACCGTGAGGGAACCGGGCCCACTCGGCATTCGCCGGCTGTCACAGTTCCCCGATTGGAATCCTCCACGTCTGAGTCTGATCTCGACGCTGGGGTAGGGATTCTGTGGTGGTCAGATACTACCACA
>NW_027156606.1:757-1036 GCF_002600585.1 Cystoisospora suis | reverse complement strand
GGAGCCCCACTGGTCTAGTGCGTACACTGTGCGGTTGCCATGCTGCTTGGCGTGGCCGCGCGGGTGAGTCGGGAAGTCCGGTCGTTGCAAACTTCCAGAAAAAGGTGTTGCCACCCCCATGCGGGGTTGTGATGGCTCCGAAAATCCTGAAAGGTGCCTAACGCACCTCGCCTTATCCCTCTACGTAGCCTGGTCGCTGAGATCGGCCAAATTCGTTCTCCACTATACGCGAGTTGCGAGGAAGACGGCCCCTGCGCCGGTCCGCAGCTCTTTCGGTGC
>NW_027156606.1:0-589 GCF_002600585.1 Cystoisospora suis | reverse complement strand
AAACACGATTCCAGGCCCCTGGAGTGCTCCAATAGGTTTCTGGCGTCCCTCTTCAACTTTTAGCCTCTTCTTGGAGGCGTCAAACTCTTTTGTTTGCTCGTCCGTACTCCTTTCCTCTTTCTGGTCGGTGTAGGCGGTGGGGCGATGATCTGCTAGGGATACTCAAGGCTCTGGTGAGATGGATTCTCCTTTTCCGGGGCTGTCCTTCTCCGGGTATGCTTCTGTTGAGCTCGGCGTTCGACTGTTGGGTCGCTGAGTGCTTGATGTGGCCGTTCTTTGGCCTCTGGAGACTCTGTTCGGTCTGTGTGTCGTATTCGCGGTTTTTGCACTTGATGTGCATCGGTCTACTGCTCTCCTCTTTGCTTCTCCGGCTCTGTCCCTTTAATGCTGTGGAGCTCTTGGTCCCTAAAATTGATTGATACTGTCCTGGGTCCGCGAGGTTTCCTCGTTTCCTCGCTGCGTCGTTACGCCCGTTGAGCTTGGGCCGGCTGTGTACGTTTGCCTTGGCTTCGTACGGCTTACGATCGCCATTCTAGTAAAAATAGGCCACTATTTGGTGGCGACCGAGGCAGGATTGCAAAATCGTGAC
>NW_027156605.1:0-421 GCF_002600585.1 Cystoisospora suis | reverse complement strand
CTTGGCCTCTGGAGACTCTGTTCGATCTGCTTGTCGTAATCGCGGCCTCCGCACTTGGTGTGCGTCGGTCTGCTGCTCTCCCGTTTGCTTCTCCGGCTCTGTTCTTTTCCTGCTAGGGACCTCTTTGTCCCTAAAATTGATTGGTGTTGCCCTGGGTTCGCGAGGTTTCTTCATTTCCTCGCTGCGTCGTTACGCCTGTTGAACTTGGGCCGGCTGTGTACGTTTGCCTTGGCTTCGTACGGCTTACGATCGCCATTCTCGTAAAAATAGGCCACTATTTGGTGGCGATCGAGGCAGGATTGCAAAATCCTGACACGTCTGATCACGTCCCGAAGGAGGATTTGGGCCAAGTCCTCCGCTGTGGCGGTTTGCGCCGTCGGCACGAAATGTGCCATCTTCGTTAGCCTGCAGACGATGGTAG
>NW_027156604.1:659-894 GCF_002600585.1 Cystoisospora suis | reverse complement strand
GGGGAAACCCATGTCCCCGTTTTCGTGATCTTGCGCGGAAGTCGTAATATTCACGGCGGCTTTGCGCGGCACCTAGGCCCCGCGCCGCCTTGAAAATAGTGTAGTTAGATAGAGGAGAAGAAGAGGTATCTAGAGACACCCGAATTATAGCCGTAGGAGCAAATTTAGAAAAATCGATCTTTCGCATTGGTAGCGGACCGGCGCAGGTGCCGTTCACCCCGCAACTCGCGCATAG
>NW_027156604.1:0-127 GCF_002600585.1 Cystoisospora suis | reverse complement strand
GATCTCACGAAGGAAAATTCGTCCTCGTACCGTTCGTTGCCAGTTTCCTGTCTCAGGAACACCTCTGGATCTCTCTGCTCACGCGCCTCTCGTCTCCTCAAGGCTCCAATTCGATTAGGTGTTCCGA
>NW_027156603.1:0-589 GCF_002600585.1 Cystoisospora suis | reverse complement strand
GTGTAGTGGAAACTCATGTCCCCGTTTTCGTGATCTGACGTAAAAGTCGTAATGTTCACGGCGGTTTTGCGCGGCACCTAGGCCCCGCGCCGCCCTGAAAATAGTATAGTTAGATAGAGGAGAAGAAGAGGTATCTAGAGATACCCGAATTATAGCCGTAGGAGCAAATTTAGGAAAATCGATATTTTGCACCGAAATAGCAGCGGACCGGCGCGTGCCGTCTACCCCGGATAATGAAGCACGAATTTGGCCGATCTCAGCGGCCAGGCCACGTAGCGCAATAATTCGAGGTGCGTTAGGCACCGTTCAGGATTTTAGGAATTATTATAACCCCGCATTTAGACGGGAGCACCTTTCGACGGAAGTTCGCAACGGCCCGACTTCCCAGCTCACCCGCGTAGCCACGACAAGCAGCCCGGCAGCAGTAGGGCGCACATACGGATCCTAGTATGGCTTCCAGTGAAGCCTAATAAGTATAATAAGGATAGGGAAACCTATTCAGAGCCTCGAAGCTCAGTAAAGGTCAATAAAACAAGAAAATACCAAGAAGGCCAGACATAGGCTAACCCATAAGCCTAATATACGGGCA
>NW_027156602.1:0-364 GCF_002600585.1 Cystoisospora suis | reverse complement strand
GAAGCGGAAGGGAGGGAGGTAGAAGGAAACAATCTCTCACTTAGCCGTGAGGAATGTAAAGGTGGTCTCTCAAAGTGTCAGAAGAATTTTTCTTCTCTGGATCATCCACGAAAAGGAATAGAAACAAGCGACCATATAGAGAGGAAACTAGATTAAAGAAGATAAAGTACAATATACCAAATGCATGCATGCATTTCTCTGAAAAAGTCGAAGACTACGTGTATATACACCTACATACACATGAATCATAAACACAGTCAAAAAATCTAGACAAGCAGATAGATAGATAGATTAAAGATAGATAGATTTAGGATGGATGGATAGATAGATAGATAGATAGATAGATAGATAGACGATCTTTCTT
>NW_027156601.1:55425-55706 GCF_002600585.1 Cystoisospora suis | reverse complement strand
CGGCCACTAGCCCCCCCCCCGCTGCCTGCTCCAGTGGAGTTCTCCGCATGGTTTGAAGTGAAGCCATGAAAACCATCAGATGAAGAACGAGAATAGAAGTTATCTGAGTTCCGCCGACTATTATTATGATGATAATCATGATCTCCCGAAGGAGGTTTATTATTATTATTATGACCGCTTCCCCCGGACGTACTACTACTGCTGACACCTCCTTCACTATTGTCGCCTCCTCGATGATCGGCGCCTCCCCCTCCCCCACCACCTCGTCGACCTCGTTGATA
>NW_027156601.1:35691-55275 GCF_002600585.1 Cystoisospora suis | reverse complement strand
AGTGAAGTAAGAAAAGATTGAGGAGCCCCCCGCAAAGCAGAGTGGTGGGTTAATCAATGAGACAACTGCAGTGGATGTGCGAACACGCTTATAGACCACACAGTGCGTAGGTGTACAGGGAACGACCGACTGAATGATTTACACGCAGGGTTCCTTAGCACACCTGAGAGGGGATGATTAGACGTTCTTCCTGACACAGCATTCCCCTCCCTCATCTCCGTCTGCCTCCGTTGGCCTGCCACCGTTTTTCAAATGCAGGATGGTACAGAGCCGAGACGCTAAGACATGGACATTTCATCTCATCGCTGGAGGAGTGTGCATGATCTGACAGCAGTGGCCCTCAGCTTACGGAGAGTCGATCCATTGAGAGTTTCGAAACATTTCCTCGCGTCCTCGGGGTGTCTGTACAAGACAAAGGCATACACCGCGTGTGGCCCAACTTTCTGATTGACCCGGAGTGAGACATTTTCTACTTCTCCACACTGTGAGAAATACTGCCNNCTGTCCAATGTATATATATCTCTTCTGTTGCCTCCTTCGGAACGTTGTGTATGTATAGGTTCCTTGCCCTGTCTCCTCCTGTTGGCCTTTCTCGTTCACCTCCCCTATCTCTATCTCCGCCGCCTGGCCTTCCTCCCCCCCCTCTGCGCTCTCCCCCCGGTACGCTACTACTGGCATCTCCTCCCTCTCCTCCTAGGGCTGCTTGCCCCCTAGCCGGCCTCTCATTCTTTCCTGTGTTCCGCGATGACGTTCTCTCATGAGACGCAGACGAACACTCCGATGGCCCCCCTCCCCGGACGCCCGAACCTGCGGCACGCGGATGCGGCGTAGGAACTACAGGGGCAACAGGCCCTCCAGGAGGACCACCTGGACCAGGGGGTAAGCCCATGGCTGCGACAACTGTCGCGGGATGTAACGGCGGGAAGGCGTGAGGATGGGCGAAATGAGCGTGAGGGGGAGGAGCAGCCTGGGGCTGTGGAAACCCGGGAGGGGGAAGTGCCATAGCACCGGGGGGCGGTCCTAGCGCGCCCGGGCCGAAGTCAAAGGCTGTTGGGATGGCGTATGGTAAATCCATGATGACTGAAGAACGGAGTGGATCGGTAGGTAACGACGACAGAGGGAAGCAACGTGCTTCTTGGCACCGCCACGGGAAAGCTAGGGGGGGGCGAAGACTGTGCAAGAGTAAGAGGAGAAAGAAAGGAAGCCTTGCAGTTTGTGGTGTCACAACGAAGAAAACTCCATTAACTCCAGCAAAGAAGTACGGTCAAATTGATGGTTTCCATGGGTCATGCAAGACTTGAGGTAGTTCATCAGGACCACGGGACCACAAGAAAATGAAGTAGGAAGAAAATGTGACGGAAGTGTCGACAAGCGAAAGTGGCGTATGAGCCGAGTCTGACCAAAGTTGCGAGACAGCCGCACCGTCTGTGGATCAACAGAACGAGCTGGCACAAGTGTACAGGGAAATAGAAACAGCTGGCACAGAGCTGGAGGGACTACTAAAAAGCAGGCAGAGTGAAACCATCTCAGTCGTCGGGTATGGTCGCGCTGAAGCCCCTGGATCTGTGAGTGCTTTTGGGAGAAATGACAACAGCCGGCGACGGGTAAGTGACACCGGAGAAATAAACAGCCTTCTCTGTTTGCACCCAAAAAAGCATGCAGACCGCAGCCTAGGACGCAAACGGAAAACAGGAACTAAGAATGTCAGGCCTCCGGCAGTCTCTCATGAGAGGCACCGCAACATGCTGGCGACAGTACCAGAAAACGGATGCACCTGATAGTCCACTGCAGAGGAAAAAAAAGTCGGAGATTTATTCATCATCTGGCAGCTCGGTCTTTTTTCCCCTTTTTCTTTGGCATTCTCCCCGATCCATGCTACCACGGCTACGCGCATGTAGAGAAAAATCTCTTCCCTTGACTCCCCGACACCGATGCGGGTGAAGAGGTAATGCACCACTACTCCGTCGAGAAGTTTTGCAGTGTTGTGGCACGCAGTCTCAGTTCAGGTCCTATACTACAGCCAAGTTGATTCTTAGTCAGAATCTTTCACAGCTTATTTTCGGTGGTGGCCCGAAGTCCGTGTCCACAGTCCCGAAGACGCTTGTGGGAAAATGCGACTCAAGATTCAACATTCTACCATCTAACATCCGAAAACGAAGACCGGCGCGACGGCCGAGCAAGGGTCAATTCTCGCCACCTGAGGGTGCGGAACACGTATAGCCGGTGATTTGCGTGCCCCTCAGGGGGGAGTAGAGATTCGTGAGTTTTTTCATTGCAGGTGGAAGCCTAGTAATGTAAGGTGCCCCTCGTTATAGTTGGCAGTCGGGTTCTAATCAACTGTGTTTCCGTAGAAAACTGAGGGGTAGGCAGGAAACGGCCAGGCTTTCGAGACCACAAATCCAAGCAGAGCGGAGATTCGGACGCGGTTACGCGCGCCCCAGAAACTGCGGGGGCGTTGGGGAACGGAGAAGGTAAAATGACGGCTGCAAGCGTGATTAGCTGACTCCGAGGACAGCGGGGACAGCAGAACGCAGCTTTTAAAGGCGACTGCGGCGTAGTGATAAGGGTTACCCGAGACATTGGCCGCAGGCATTGAGCGAATCATGCGATAACATGGACAACGGACATCTCAAAAAACTATCAATGTGGTGTGTTCAAAGTCACTGACACTCTTTCAGCACAGGTTCCTGAACTGCGGCTCCGTATCCACAAAGAAACTTCAACTTCTATATCTTCTCCATTGGTAGTTTCGAGGGCATGGAAGGCTCCGCAAACACAGCTGTTGGAGGAGACGGTGTGGTGTCTTCTGTGCGCCTGCCGCCAAACTCTCTGTACGACCAGCGTTGCTTGATGAATGGCAGAACCAAGCACCAGAACAAAAAGAAGCAAAGGGTTCCAAAAACGAGGACGACCCCCGCACAGATGAAAAAGATTTCCCGCTCGGAGAGACCCTGGCCTTCCATCATAATCAGTTGACCGTTCTTGATGAAGTTCTCACATTCCGGTTGTGTCGTAGCGAATGCTGAAGGCAAGTCAGCATACAGAGATCAGTTCTGACGGTTGTACTATCAAGCCTCTTCTTTCAAATATATTTCATGGAACACCTAAAATCGTACTGTGAATAAAGGCCCCAGCCGGCAGTTACCGACGGCCAAGACTTGACGCGAAGGCGTGCTACAATTTCTTACCCGTGCAAATGGCGCGAGTCACCAGTTCTGCGTCCAGGGAGCCACTGTACCGAGTCTTGTTGATAATGATAGCGTTGGGGGCCCACGCCCGATTCACGAGCTCGTGCGCCAGGATGGTATTGAACTTCTCCTCGTAGCACTTCTTCACTTGACGTGTGTTGACCTGAAGCTTCTCCATGAGCTTGTAGCTGCACACCTCGCTGAAACGGTGCTCATCATCCGCCTCCTCGTGCGGGCACACATCCGGAAACGTCTCCATGTACATCCACCATTCGGGGCTGTAGAAACCGCTGTGAGGATTGCGTGGATGGAGTGCCTTGGTTGTCTCCCAGAGGCACATTTGCCTGTAGAGCCACAGTTGATAAACACATCTTCTCTCCCTAAAACCCAGAAGCCCCAAACCCTAGCCCCCGCGATCGTGAGTTCTTTCAGTAGGAATGACAACGGTCGACGACGGGTAAGCAACACCGAAGAAATAAACACCTTCCTCTGTTTGCACCCAAAAACCAGACCCCAGGAAGCACACGGAAAGGATGAACTAATGAGTATCAGGCCTGCGGCAGTCTCTGATGAGGGGCCGCAAACCCTCAACCCTAACCCGAGAAGTGGACGGGCTACAACGCAGACTGCAAAAAATGCCACGAACCGGCCTAAGGTTTTGAATGAACTCCGTCTCCCAATCTGTACTCGCACAGACGGAAGAGAATATTCTCTGTCATGAGTGTGTGTAGGGCACCCGGCACAGACTTCGCAGTCACGAAGAAATCTGTCACGAGATGCTCCCCTGGGAGCGTGTATATCTGCTCTCGTGCCCTCCAAAAATGTCGGTGCTCACCTCACGGACTCCTGGAGAACCATTTTTCCTGTAGACTTTCCTCCGAAGTCAGGATCAAAAGCGCAGAAATCAGCCGTCGCATCCGTGCACATCTCATGGAAATCTCTTGCCATCGACATGACCCAATAATGCGGTTGGAAATCGATCTGAGATTACAACACAGAGCCTCACTTGACAGCGCCGTGAATGAGCAGGCGTTACCCGAGTTACACTGGGAGTCAATTGAAGGCTACGGAGTTCTACTCCAAGCAGCGACACCAAGGACCCAGAAGGTAGATGTTTTTCTGGAGAAGCCGCCATTTCCCGCCACCCCCTGAGATACTTGAGCATCTGGTTCAGGGGCTACAGACACTCCACACATAGATATGTTTCGCTAACACTCTGCACAAAACTTGGTACACTCGTACCTTGTCCTTGAACGCGTGAGCATAGGCCGCGAACTCCTTTACAAACTTCGTCGACTGCGTACTGGACGGAGTCGTCCATACGTCGACTTGAACAGCGTGATCCTTGGGTAAAGACCAGACAAGCTCAAGAATCACCGTCTTGTTCCCACGACCACCGTTCCGCGATGGTACAACCGACTGAGGGGCGTCGACTTCGTACAGCCCGTCGCCAGCAGATATGAGGAAGTTCGCGTCTTCTTCGCTTAGGAGAAGAGACGGGATTTTAACAGACTCACCCCAGCCGTCTGCACAAGTCACCGGGACACACACGTACCGAACGTCATTGAGAAGGGAGAGCTTCCAGCCTAACTGAGAGTCCAAGTAAGACCGAGCAAGCTACCAGCAAAGGCCCCCGTCCACTTTATCAGAACTGGCACATAAAACCCCCGGTAAGCGACCTGATTCTACAGCCGGAAGTTACGCGTCCACTGTGGAGACTGCCGCCACCTCAAGCGCGACCTCCCGAGGTGGCTTTATCTGGCGCTAGGCTGACTCTCAGTTGGTATTTTGCTGAAGAATTCTAGGCGTACCGTCCGAGACAATCACTTTCTTGACATCCTTTCTAGAAGAAAGCGAGCCCTTGACATCAGCCACAATCACGGCTTTGGCGCCCTTTCTTTGCGCGATTTTCACTTTGTTGACGAAGTTGCAGCCCCCTCGACGTATCATGAGAATAATCGGCGTCGAGGCATTTGCGTCGGTGGTGTTGGCTTTCTCGCTCGGCAAGATATACTGGTCTTCTTTGCATCCATTTACGTCGAAAAACAAAAGCTCCCCTTCAACCCGTTCACCGTAGTACTGCAGGCCAACACAGATGGAAGAGAAGGCGTCGTCCGTGCTGTCACGGGGGTGTAAAAGTGCGGTACGGGGGCTTACCGGAGCGCCGAAAGAAGCTGTCGACCCTTCGATTACTGTTGCATTGTTTCTCGCTGCCGCCCCCGGTGGCTCAAGGACCATGATCTGAGCCGCAATGGGGCAAACCAAGGCGAGTAAGGCCGCGGACACCGCGAGGGCGGCCATTTTCCTTCCTTGGCTGCGTGAAGCCGGCATGGTACTAGGCCGAGAGGGCACCACGCTAGACGTGGCCGACTGCGGTAAGCTTCCTGGACTCTGACAACGAGATTGAGGCCTCGGGAGAGGAGGCAACGGGGACCACTTTGTGGACGAACCGATCCGCGCCAAGTAGCCGGAGTTGAAACTTTCACGCAGAGTCAGTCAGAACACTTTAAATAAAACATGATAAGGAAAAACTGTTCGAGCCTGCGTTCTAACCGAACCATTGTTTCGGGACGAGACTGCTGAAATCGAGCAAGGTCGTCCCTACACTCCCGTGTGGAGGGGTCCGGCAAGACACGAAAGTGAAGTCCCGCGTGGTTTACGAGACAAGCGACACCACAAAAGCAACGGAGCGCACACCAGGGAGCTAACCTGCTTTCGTTTGTGGCAGAATTGGAACGTGTTTTTTCTGGTGCGTGAATATGTTCCCGAAACTTTTACGGACACTGGTGACTGCGAGTGATCCGAATCCCGTACAGTCGAATCTTGAGATCGCAGTGTAGACTGCGGTAATCTGTTTGCACGTGGGTCTCTAGTCGACGTACAAGTCCGCAGTTGACCAACAATTTACCATTTCTAACAGAGATTGCCCCACTCGTCCCCTCTGGCAGGGTGTTCTGCCTTTACGGAATGATCGCTGTCCCGGAATTTCCTGGTGCCCAACGGAAGCGAGTTCTGTTTTCAACAGTGAGTTGGAATCATGAGTCACAAACCTTCTCGAGCCCTAGGTTTGCTCTGCTCAAGTCGGTACTCAGTCGGCTAGCAGAGTGGGGAAGAAAGTCGATCAACAAGGACTTCAGATCCAGCAGCAGCTGGTACTGTCGAACAGCACGGGAACACAGGCGACACTGGTGCTGTACAGTGGTGACAAGCGGAACTGTTGCCGATTCTTCCCGAGTCGCCTTTCCAGCGCGCGTAATCCGCATTCATTAGAGCGAGCTTAACGGGATGTTTCCCAGCAGGCATCTGTTTTTAACGTTGTGGACTGATCTGTCCCTGCAGAATACTTCCACGGCCCCAAGCAGCACCGCTGCTTGGGGCCGTGGAAGTATGCTGGATGATCCGCCTTGGAATCGAAAACAAGGGTGTGCCGCCTAGTATGCACTGATCTGATTGTTTCAGCAAGGCCTACTCTGTCTCGGTGTGCAAGCGGTTCCCACTAACGCAATCTTCTCCCACGCGCGCCCTCCAGACGCAGCCTTCCTAGAAAAAGCAACATCGCTTCTAAGCAACATGATTCATTCCGACACTTTCGGAAACGTCCACAGCGTCCTGTGGTATGCCGCCCCTATAGTTGCTATCTTGCACAAGCTGCGCCGGCGCTTCTTGAAGTAACGCCTGTCAAGGTTCTCCAGTAACTCTGGCAAGCCCGCGGTTCGCCGATTTATTTAGCTGAGATTACCTAATTCCCGGGGCCCGTGAGAAAAGAGACATTAACGTGATTCGACACCGTTGTGTCACTTGCTCGAAAGCACCCGGCAGAAATGTTGTATTTTGAGGTCCGACTGTGTATGCTCTCAGGATCCGTAGCGAGAGTGGATCAGCCAGCACCGTGCGTTTTGCTCCGCGGTATCTGTTCAACCAGCTGGTGCAGTTGCTTCTTCGAAACGTAGTGCAGAATAAAAGAAAAGGGCTCCTTCAAACAGCACAGCGGACCCGTCAGGAAACGATGTGATTATGTCAGCAGAAGAGAGCTTACGAAAAAAAGCATTACGAACCAGCGAGTTCGCAGCTCAGTGTGAAAACCATTTTACATCACACGGCACTGGAAAGACAAAATCGAATGACACGTTCGACAAAACGACAGAAGTGTGGATGTGACACCACGGGCTGTATGCCAGGCGGGGCAAACCTCTTGTGGCGCTGCCTTTTGCCTCACCCCTGTCCACAGCCACCTGCAGTGACGAAGACCGCCGGTTGAAATCTCTTCGGCCACACGGTAGCGCGAATGAAAGCACCTCGTGAGGGCCCCCTAGTTCGCTGCAGGGGTGCGGCTGCTGCCCACCATCCTTACCGCCCAAACGAGGTTTCTGAGAGGATCTACCCGGCTGAGAAACCAGACCGTGGAAACCGAAATAGCCAAGCAATCCGACCCACACCCCGCACCCAAACGCCAGCTAAGCGGAAACCCGGTACGACGCGAGACTGCCTTTTGAAAGAGGTTGCGCGTACGCTGTTACTCGACATCTCGGGCGTGTCTCTTGTCTCGGGCAGTGACAGTGCCATCCGGCTCACAGGGGGACGGCCTACAACACGGTACTTTTAGTGTTCACAATGGCTTTCCCCTTCTCCAAGTCACTGGTACATGGGCCACCGCTAAACTGTCCGTAGAGACCTCTTGGGGGAGTTAGTTTTGTACACTGAAAATTAGAGTAAAGCAGCTTGACGACAATGGCTATCACGGTTTGCTGATTTGTCGCAGAATCTGCTTCACCTCCTCCAAAATTTGACCTTGACTCTGAAGAAGCTTGCACAGGGCGGCCGCCTGAAAGCAGGCAGAGAAAACCTCGTCACTAGCCAAACGAGTGAATTTACTATCCCACGCTTGAGTGGGAGTACGCCCCTAACCACGCATCTCTCTTCGCAACAAAATTCAAATACACCCGCACAAACAGGCTCACGGGTTCGCTGTCAGGTACACCTCGTGAACTCCTGCACCACTCGGCAGTTCGCTATCCGGTATTCAGGGGCATCCGAATGTCTTCATGTCTGGAAGCTGTGACTAAATCACCCTATAGCTTCTATTCGGGTCGTCGTGCTTGCGTCTACTGTTCCTTCGAGCATTTGTTCTCTCTTCTCTCTCTCCGTGCATTGGGGCATGTGGAGCTGAACTCCAGCTCACCCCGCCGTTGCTCACAGCGTAACTAGGCACTCGGAGAAACGGTGGTGCGGAACTCTGCTACACCTCGCTCACCTCTTTGGCGGTCAGTCCATTTGAACGAGCAGGAGACAGCCCCGGCCTCACGGGTTTCCTCGTAGGAGTCCAATTACTCAACTCCTGTCCCCCTTGAGCTCCGAAACGTGTGCTCCGGCCTGCGGCACCCCCCAGGACTGCTCTTTGTACCTCCGCTGTCCGCGTACCTCGGACAGATCTTGACCGAGCAGCGGATGAACCGTCCGCTCCCTGTTTAAGACCTGCAAACGAAGGCACAGTCCAGCAAAGACACTACGCCGTACGCCAACCATCGTTGCCACAGCGATCAGATATCCCACACCCGTCCTCATGTAACCGTTGCAAACCACCCTTCAAGGTGGTCGTAACGACTGTCACCGAGCAAATATGAACACCATGTAAAGAGACGTTCTTCATCTGAAGGATGAAGCGCTTCCATGTGACACATCGACAGCACCGGCCACAACACCAGCTGCTGCATACTAGGCAAGCCGTGAAAAAGCAAAAGGCTACTAGCAGTCGTGACATTTGCACAGACAAGTATACAAAATCAACGGAACACTAAGTATTCATTATAGTGTTCCGGCAGTCTTGAACAACCCCCGCAAGAAGAAAAAAATGTCTTTCAAAAAATGGAAAGGCAGGTCGAAGCCTCCTTACCTACTGGAGAAGTTTTTCTCATACACATCGCATCTTGATGGACTCGGCCACGGGAAAGAGAACCATAGCCATGTACCACCTGAGAAAGGGGACGGCTCTCCGCTTCCCCTCTCGAAGGACCGGGTTGCCCCCCAGCCCGTGAAGTGCTTCCTGCATGGCAGCGGAAAAAGAAAATGACACTAAGAATAGCCCCCTTAACACCTAAACAACACGCAACGCATGCCGGCTCATGACCGGTGATGCAACGTCTGTCACCTGGTTAAGTCAACAAAGATACAGACATACCCAGGTACTGAATTGAAAGCTATTTGGCTGACGTACACATGCCATGCGACAGAAGAAATAAGACGAATGCAGGCGTGTGCTCTGGGCTTCTATCAGGACCGGAATGAGCTCTGATTGACTTTATTCTTGTAGGGCATGAGCATGGCTCCTGCTTTTTTGCATGTACATGGCAGACAGACGCATGGCCCTTAGCACCCCCCACAACAAAGCCTCCAGTGCACCTACTTCCTCGAGTTGCATTTGTACGCCTCACTCCAGGCGTGTTCTTGAAGGATCGATCGCCAAAACCTGGAGTGGCATTTCCACGTCTCCCGCGACCTTCGTCACAACAATCTCCTTCAAAATCGTCGTCTTTCCTGCTAGCTGAACGGGCTACCGGGAAGGGTCTCCCCGAAGAGACTGACCCTCCTCCTTCGATTCTCCTTACGGGTGTGCGTCCTCGAGTGGCCGCTGCTGGTGTGCTAGTTTTGAGACCGCGAGAAGTTGATCTCAGCCTTGCTTGTTTTTGTACAAACGTTAGCGCCGCAGCAAGCCATTCATACAAGTCCATAAGAACGTAGCGATCTTGAGGCTGCTTTCGAAGCTTCCTCAGAGAGCTTGCAAGCAGCGATCTATCTCCACCCCCTGACTCCGGATCTTGAAGCTGCATAAGAACTGCCTGCTGCCGTCCGTAAAGGACGAACTCGTCAATGAACTCTGGAGACAGTTTCGCCAACTTGAGTTCGATCGACTCTAGTACCGACGCTCTAATAGAGGTGTCTCCTACGTAACCTGGCTCCTCGCTGCATGCAAAGCCAGGGTCATGTCGCTCTTCCTCGAAAGAGAGCCGTGTCCTCGAGTGATGTTCTCTAGTCTTCATCGGGTGTGACTGACAAAGGAACGAAGCAGTCTCAGATAGACGCAAGGGCAGTAGCCGCTGGACAGTGCCTGGTGCGCTGACACGGCTTCTAGCGCTGCTACGCGAGATGCCTGGCAAGCTGCTTGCACACGGAGGAGCCAAGCTGCAAATGAGATACCCCGACAGCCGACCCATGCGACGCCACAGGTAGGACTGTCGATCCGACAGAAGAAGAAGAATAGAGTTCAATGGAAGAGGCGCCGTAGCATTTGCACACAGCTGGTATATGCAACGACAAAGGATCGCCGCGGTATCAAAGCAGTAAGTGGGAAACGAGGAGAAAGCATACCGATAGAGGGCTGACCTGGGACAAAAAGCAACGGCAACAGACAAACCCACAGTGCTGAATAATCGCATGCATGCATGCATGACTGATTGTGCTTGAAAGAAAGCCTGGAAACTTCTTTATCAAGTCAAGTATTCGTAACCAGTGACAGTGTGCAGGCACCAACTGGATCATAGACCGTGTAAGGAGAAGCCGCGAGCCCCTCCGCATTCCACCTGAGCTCTCCATGAGGCAAAGGAAAGCCGAATGACCCAAACACGGTTCAAGACTACGACATGAAGTGCGTCTCTAACACCTTCTTGTTAGCGACATGCACTCAGTCGGAAAGGGAAACCTAACAGAGGATGAAAGAACTCCATTGGGAGCGATCTCATGTCTCTATCTATAACAGCACCAGAGACGCAGCATCAGGTCATAGTCGAAATAGACTGCGGTGGAGTCTTTGGGTTTCCCCTCTCCACCGGGACATACACACCGTCAGTCATCGCAGACAGATAGACACGCACACATATGTGCAGAAGAAGGGCTAGCTGCTGTGTACATATGAAGCGCTTACACCCGGAAACTTACTTCAGTTGCTTCTCATTGTAGTTCCACAACTTCAAGAAGGAATGGCGTAGCCGCCGGAAAGTCGGAGGTTCGGCGTTGAAGTCGAACCTAGAAAGGCAAAACGGGACAACGCCGACGGGGAAGCTGGTGTACAAGACGAAACGGCAGGTAGATCTATACGAGAAGACACAGCGGCAAGAGATACTTCTCCAAGCAAGCGGCGAATCTCTCTCTCTTCTGTGTAGTCAAACTCACGCGACGATACTACGCTGAATCGTTAAGCATCCTTCTTTCTACCTGCCGCCACTACACAAATGTTATCAACGGCCCCCACAAGAGGCAAGACCGGTAGACTGCCTCCCAATATCCGGATAAGGCGTCAGCCTCAAAAGTAGTAAGCCGATCAAGACTCTCCTGCAGTATGAAAGGACTGCAGTGAAATGGATCGTGGTAAGCGATAGCAGCAACTATACTGTGTACCAGCAATCTCTGGACGTCTCAGGTACAGAGGTCGTCATAGAATGTATCATTTCTCCCACAGCGTATCTACACTGCAATATCAATATGCCGCGTAATGTTGTATGACCGCTGTGCATGCGCGGACGCATACGAACCACGATTCACTGCACCTCGACGAGTATAACCAGAATGCGATGAAGTGACACTTGAGAAGGCGCAATGCAGATCAGAAACGGGGATAATGAGGCTTACGCAGGCTGCGAAACGTCTTCTTCCATTGTTACCGCCCCCCGCAGTGCGCAGACGGCTCCTCCGGACTCGTCGCCACTTCTCCCTAGTTGTCTCCCTCTCACGACACCATACCCGAAGGTGGCGTTCATACTTCTCCCGCCTGCCGCTGATCTTCTAGCCTGCTCCAGAAAAGCTTTCTCCTGGAGTCTTTGCTGATTCTGTTGTAACAAAAGCATCTGTTCTTTCTGTAGAAGATGTCTTTCCTGCTCCTGTAGTTGTCTTTCCTTCAACAAGAGTTCCTGTTCTCTCTGAAACTGGATCTCTCGTCGAATATGTGCCTCCGATGCCCTTCCCAATAGTCCAAAGTCACTATCTTCTGTTTCTCGTTGAGAACTTCCTGAGCCATGCGTCCATGCCTTCTCGCCTTTTCCATGTTTCTTCTTCTCTAGAGTAAGCCCTTCTTCCCCCCCGTCACCTCGTCCATCATCAGTGTCCGTGTCTCTCTCTTGCTTGCTTCCTGCTGTTTTCCTACCTGTCCTTGTATTGTGCATAACGTGCTCTTGGTGCTGTCTGCGACGAAGCTGTATCGCTCTATTGCGAATGTCTTCAAGGCGAGGACTCCGAGCATCAGCAGCCCGTCGATCGGGTAGCTTTCCTTCTTTCAATTTCTTCACTTCATCAGCAGAAAGCTGGAGAAGCCGGCGCAACGTCGCCGCGCTGAAAGGACATGCAGGAAGTGACTGCTGTCGGCGAGAGGCTCCTGAAGTGAAGTGATTCTTTTTCTTGCTTGCTTTATCTCCTCCTACAGGTGTCCGATCACGCGGTGAGACTCCATGTGCGGGGCTACAGCTCTTCGCTCGCGCGGAAGGAGAGGAAGCCTTCCCCCCGGCTTTTTCTTCTTCTAGAAGAAGACGTTGAAGTGTGGCGTAAAGAACAAAGCGCATTTCAAACTGGGCAGCGACAAGAAGATTCTTACTACATCTCCTGACAGAAAGAAGCTGGGGCAGCTTAAGGAATGAGCACAGAAGAGCGCATATGCGAGGAGATGACCAGACGTCCTTGCCTAGTTGTTTTGCTGGTACGGTTCCCTCTGTGCCCTTCTCACCCTTCTGATTCTTTCTCAAAACACCACCACCAACATTGTTCATTTTCTCTTCCTTTCCTTTCCGTCCATTAGCTACAACTCCCGACCCGCGACTCACATCCCGCGCGGGTCCCCGTGAGAGCGCCGACGGATTTCGCGAAGATCTCGCTGAAAGCGAGACATCGTAAGGTGCATAAGAGACACCCCTCAAGTCGTTGTCTTCTTCACCTTTCTTTTCACGTCCAAAACGAGAATGCGAAAGCCTCGGAGATCCTCTAACCATACCACGGCCTCGCACTCCCAACGCTCCCGACGGACCTTTATCCGTCGTGCATGAGTGACTGACAAGGCGACCAGCAGCAGCTACCTCCACTATGGGTGGCTCAAGTTGAACGATCATTGCCCCGCAAGTAGGGCAATAAGGGGGATCCGCAGATGCCCCACAATTGCTACAGACAAAGTGTGTTACTGGAAAGCTGACAGCAGAACAACCCTCAGGAAATGCAGATGTCCCTACAGGCGGAAAGTCTGCGGTAACATGAACACCCTCGCGAGCTCGGGGTGGAACTCGTGAGGCGACTAAACTTCCTGACAAAAGATAATTCCCTCCTCTTCCCCCAGCCCAGCACCCTGGAGAAAGATGACGCGTCCCTGGACACTCTCCTCCAGACGGGAGAAAAGGGACCCCCAGTCCTGATTCATTCTGAGGCAAATGCTGGCCATGATCAAGCGAAGAATCCCCACAGTATGGTCCGGTGTTGCAAAGGTCCTCCTGCTGATGCCCTGTTGCGGCGGCACTACGTCCCCTTTTGTCATCCCCCCCAAAGAGGTACCCACAACCAACTGCTCGGTCATCACTACGAAAACGTGAAGTCCCCCCTGTTCCAAGGCAAGGGTCCTGTACACCATAGTCGCGCATCCACTTCGGCAACTGTACATTTGACGCACTGCCTACGAAATCCCTTGGTACACCCGCGGATGGACCCGTGCCTCCTCCTCCACCATGAGGGGAGGAGGCGTTCAGAGAACACGCTTGAGATGTTCCGTATTTCGAAGTGGTAGACAGAGGTCGCCTTGTTGACTTCGATGCCATGCCTAGGTCGCCGGCCGCGCTGTCATCTCGAAGACGCATCTGGCGTCGACGAGCCTCGACGTCTCTAAGGAAGACCCGATCTTGCTGCCCCATGACGTTCAGCTGATTCTTAGGGCGGCTCTTCCTCGTGTCCCCACGAGCCGCAGCAACCAGCCGTCCCCCTGGGAGTGAGCTCACGCCTGCCGCACAGTTTGAAGAAGCGCCTGCCCTTCCGGGGGAGCGGAAGCGTGAGGAAACGGGTCCACTCTTAGCTGCCGCAGCTCCTCCACTTTTCCCGGACCAACCTGATCTTTGCGTCTGAAAAGCTTCTTTCGCACCAGCTGAAGAATGGCCTGAACGTAGTAGCTTCTGAAACAGTTTCGTATTATTGACGTCCGCCCCAAACTCACGAGCGCAAGCCAAGTGCTGTGCATTCGTGTTGTCGTCGTTTTCCACGCTGGAAGGGACAGGCTGCGAAGGGACCGTGTCTCTACAGGGAGAAGCAGATGCTGTACCAAACAAATCAGTCCGCGATCCGTCCGCAGGGCTGATGTCCAGCTCTCTTGTGCTTCTAGGGGGGTGGCACTCTGCCAGCCTCTCGTGCGGAACTACTTCGGGGTGATTTGGAACCACGTGATCAGCCACATTAGAGGGGCGACCTGCGGGTCTCTGCCAAGGTGTACCGTTTACCGCGCCGTCCTTCGCAGCCCCTTGTTCTGCAAGATGAAAAGTAGGAGTTTTGCTGCTTTCCCGTGTTCCTCCTTCTGTCCCTGACACATCGGGACCCTGCGCTCGCCCCCCTCGAGAAGGCCAGCCAAAGCAAACGGGAGAAAAAGAGGTACACGGCGTAACTCGAAGACTACCTGTCTCGTGCTTAATGACAAGAACACTGTCGAGGTCCTTCGCCTCATACTCTATCACCGCCCTACGAGCCCTAGGCTGGACAGTTTCGGGACCCACAATAGGGAAAAAAGAGTTCGCATACGGCTGTTGCTGAGCGTCTCCTCCCGCTAGCGGAGACGGGCCTTTGCCGGCGCTATCGTACTGGTTGAAATCTTCTCCTCTTTCTCTTCCGGCTGATGCTCTTGTACCTGTGTCCTCATGTCCAGCATACGACTCAGAGGGCTTCTGCGGCCTCTGCGCCTCCGTGGGGGAACGCCTACACTCACCACCAACACCGACCGACCGCTGAATAGAAGAGGATTGAGATGTTACTGGCGCACAATGCCCAGTGGAGGACACCGGTCCTAACGAACCGGCACTGTTTCTTTCTGCTGGAGGGAAGGCTGATGAAGAAGAAACTGCCTGTTGGCCAGAAGTAGTAGGGACCAATCCGCAAGACTCTCCCGTGCGGTCTTTCCCCTCCCACTGCGAGAAGACTTGAGACGGGTAGGCATCAAAAGCGTATGTCTGTTGTTCGACCTTGTTAATCTCGCACGCCGGAGACGATGTTCGAGAGAAGTCACTGGATTTTGCTCCTGTAGGCGTTGTAGAACCTCCAGATGTATCAAAAAAGCCGTCAGATACCCTCCCACGGCTTCGTTCCACGTCCCGTTTACTTGCTGCCCGGGAAACAGGACGGGGGGGCAGGGGAGGAGACAGTGGAAAGGCTGATGCGTCCTGTCCGTCGGAAAGAGAGGCAGAAAGCGGGATGTCCTTCCCCCGAGAGCAAGCTTGTGACTGAAATGAAATGTAAGGAGGCTCAGAGACCGAAAACTCGTCACAAACCCCCCAAGCGTCTTCTTCGACGTCTGAAGAAGTGCTGAGCAGCGGTTTTCTCGACGGAAGTTGCAAGCTATTGTCGTGACTGAAAACGGTATCAAAACTCTGCCTTTCGAAGGGAGAGTTAGGGACATTATTCAGAGACTGAGCGCTCCTGGGATCAGCAGAGAAACTCCGCTGCCGGCCTGAAACAGGAAAAGGCGGTCCGGCCATGGAGGCAGAAAGGGAGCAAGATGCGGCATGCTGCACTTACCAAGGAGGAAGAGCAGGTGCAGAAGCCAAAGACGAAAAGCGAAGGGGAAACAAGACGGGAAAACCGAAGGGACCCGAAATGAGTGTGAAGCGCGCGAAAATGGGAAAGACCACTGCGAGTGCCCCGGCACGAAAGGCAACCGGTTAGAGAAGACAAGCAGAACCGCCGGGCAAGATAACGGTGGCACGAAAATAGTGGGTCAAAGCTGCATGAAACAAGGGACAGCGCTGCACGGGCCGTAGTTTTCTAGATACGGCCTGTTCACTCGGGTCGCTCCCCCCGGGAGAACCAACTTCGAAAACAAATTCTTACACTTGGCGTAAGGTAAGAGCAGTCTCTGGGCAAGTGAAGCGGGGGATGCCGCAACGAGAAAAAGAACACACAGGGTCTTGATAGTGCACAGGGGTCGGCACAGACTGAAACTATGCAATCGAGTTTGCAACTAACAACAACACCCCCGGAGTGGCACCCGCAATTGCCCACGAAAGAGGTGGAGCTCGAGATGCTGCACCACTTGCCCTTTCCGTCTCACCAGAAAAAAGAAAAAAGAAACAAAGGATAAAAAACAACACTGTGGTCTGATGGATACGGAACAAACGAACGGTCGGGAGCTCTGTCCACCGGCTCGAAGCCCAGTTATTCACCGGTGGTCCCTCCCCACGCTCCCAGTGATAAGTTGGGTGAGAAGGTCCCCAAGGAAAGAGAAAAAAAGGCGGAAAACGTGAAGTACGAGACAATCTGCAAGAACGGTGAATGAGAGACGGCAGTCGTGAAAGGCCTAATAAATGCGCAGTGAGTCACTACTTCCTTGGAGTTATGGCTGCCCACTCAGGACGACCGAAGGAAAAAGTGCCAACAAAGCAGCCTTGTCTGTAAGGAAAACAAACATAAAAACTTGAAGGACAAAAAAAGAAATTCGAAGGCAACGTCAGTTCGCCAATTCAAGCCGCGCCAGCGCAGAAATCGACAGCCGGCGAGCGATGTGCTGCCAACGAACATCGAGTTACAAGAAAAGCTGGCTCGGCACGCTGCCGATCCAGAAGCATCGCCGTGACCCCGCGCATCGGAAGGCAGCTTGTGTCCCTGAAGATCGGAAAGCCAAGGGGATGCTTGAGTAATACTTTACGGCTAAGTACGAATTAATTGACAGTTAGTCGCATGGAAACACTGTATTTTCAGGGGGCGCTTTTCCACGGTCAGATGTCCATCGCAGGACGGCGACAGCGAATTTGTGACAGGAGCCATTCAGGAAGCATCGGCTTCCCGGGTAGCATCCCGTGTAGTAACCCGGGGACTGCGTGGAATTTACTAGACGAGGCCACCGTGCCGGGACGAATCCGAGATGTTGCCTCGGTCCAATGCAGAGCTAATGCGTGAAACATCATGGACTGGGGCGCATCCGATTCAAAGAACGGCAGCTATATCCGTTGGACGCGTTGAGAGGGCCCCCGCGGTCACCCCCGACCGTTAGGTGTGGAGTTGGAGATGGTTCACGATTCTGAGGTACTTCGGAATTCCGTATTTTAGCTGAGCAGGCGGTCTTCTGTCGCTGCGCGGCATGAGCAGCACCCCTGTCCAACAGTCCTAGTGCTTTTCTGCTCTGCCCTCGTTGGGTTGCAAATATTTTCGGTCAGCCCACGTACTCCACGTTGACAGCGAACAAGCGTACAGGGCGCGGCGCGTGTCTCTCGAAGGCTCTACCGCCTTCCCCACTGCATGAAAAACGCCGCTGAGGTGACAGGGCTTATGCTACTTGCTCTGTCGTACGCAGGTTCACACAGTGACAATAGCTTCCGGCCGCTCAGTTGTTCGCTAACAGGTTCAGAAGCACGTGATGAGGGACAAGGCCCTGCGTAGTGGGGAATGACATTTCCCCGTCATTCACATTGTGCTCGACGCTGCTGCCAGCATCCCACAATCCTATACCGAAAGAAGCACATAACCAGCGCCACTCAAGAGAAGACGGTAGTTAAGAGACCAGGAAGCCTGACACCAGATATTTTGCGGCGGTGCGCTCTGACGCTTAAGGAATGGTGACAGACAAGATTTCCAATGTTCCGAAGGGACTTGCCCGCGGAACACGCTGCTCGCTTCAGCTGCACCCGTCGATCCGAGAAGGCCATATGACTGGATGACCTGGTTCCACGTACGGTGTGGTATCTCGCCGTGTACGAAGTGGTCCTGAGTAAGAGTGCGCCGTCTGCCGGCAGCGGGGTTGAAGACAGCACGGTCCCGTGTTGCGTTTTATGTCTCTAACAGGAACGTCCGATATGGTAAGAGGAAAATACTCGAGCCAGGAGGCGGCCCCGCACTGAAGAATGGGAGAACGCTGTTTCCCTAATATGAAGACGAAGTAGAAAACTAAGCGCAGACGACCAGCAGTTGGTCTCGCCGAACAGGGAAGGACACACAAACCAGTCCGAAAAGCTCCGTCCTACACCACCCCTCTCCCCGATGTGACAGCGACTTCGACATGAAAACTTGCAACTTCGCCTTCGAGAAGAACTTCCCGACAACACAGTAACCTGATACGCTGGCACGCCCAGGGACAGGACTGCAACCAGTGAACACCGAGAATTTCGGTACTGCCGGATGAAAATGATGACGGACCACCTCAGCTGCGTAAGCCAGTGAAAACAGACGCCTTGGCTGTTTCATTTGCCGGCTCTTAGTATGTTGGCCAGTTTCTTTTTCTCCTCAGGAGGCTGGAGACCTAAAATATCAGCGAGCTCCGAATAGACGTACTGAACACAGATGCCCTCGGGAAGCATCTTGAAACCCTGCGATCGGTACAGAGAGTCCAACGCAAGAAAGTTACATGGACAAGAGAGTAATGTGCAAGACACGGTATGGCAAACACATCACAAAATGGGCTGTATGTCTTGTGCTTTTTTCTATTTTCTGGCACGTCGGTAGTCAGTGCCTGCTCTCACATTCCGCGACGGTGAAGGGAAGGCACCAGGTAGCAGGGGTCTCCGGGTCTGCACCAGTTCGAGTGACCCCTAGAGCCTGCTATACGAAAGTCAGCTGCCCTTAGGTGGCCACCCAAGAGCCGAGCATTATGCTATTTTGAGAACATGATCTCAGGTCTGTAAAGGAGTTCACGTTCCGCCTGCTGGCATGTCATCCTTCGAGCTCCCGGAACCCAGACGACTTCTGTCCGCCCCAGTCGGTGGTTCTAGGGTACATTCTAATTCTCTTACCGCCTGGCATGTCAGCACAGGGTCTCCGACCATGCGACACACATGGGCCAATGTCGCATTGTATCCCTCCGGACAAACGATGATTTCGTCAACTATCTGCTCTCTGTAGCAGAGCCCTGTAGGCGGTGCCTCCGGGGGGTCAAACAGCTTTTTGGCCTTTTTGTCTCCGGTTTTCTTGGCATCTGGAGGACCAGGAGGAAGGTGAGGCGGGCGAAGCGCCTCTGAGCCTGCGTGCTCTGCACCCTTTGTTTTTTGGGCTTGTTGTTTGTTCTCGACTTCTTGTTTCAAACGTTCCTTAGGATCCTTCGTGCGTCGGCTGTCATTGATTTCCATGAGTAAGAGTGAAAAGGGCAGCTTCCCCAGTTTCCGGGGTTCTATAAGGGAGCTGTAGTGCACATCTCCTGGGAGCAGTGATGGGGCGGCAGTCTTCGGTATCACGGTGAGGTGGGGCTCGGTAGAGTTTT